>NC_053023.1:46931563-47145966 GCF_003073215.2 Triticum urartu
TTTGTTTAGCGAGCGTTCGCTCGTTCATTCGTTTTAACGAACGCGTTCATCGTTTAGATCCAGATAACGAACGTTCGTTCGTTATCTGTTCGTCGTTTCTCTTTTCTCGGATTAAATCCGCGATTTTTCTGATCGCGATTCCTGATCCGATTTTCGTTCTAGTATAACTTTTCACTCGTTTATCGGAATCCGGTGATTCAAGCGCCTGGAGTTTCGTCTCGAAACCCTCTTTCCATTTAACCAACTCAAACAAGTTTTTGCCTCTGTAAAATTTGACCTAGATCCAGAATAGTAAATGAAGCCTGTTTCTTTTGCCGTTTGTCTTTCGTTGATTCGTTCGTTTTGGTTCTTTTTGCCAACCGGAGTTCTTAAGTTGAACTTTCTGGTTAGATCTCTTATTTGAGTTTTATCTGTGCATTAGTTGAGTACTTATTGTATGCTTGTTTGTTTGCGATAGAGAGTACCCGGAGTGCGCCGCTTGCTACTTCGAATCGCTAGGTTTTGCGGATCATCAGCAAGGCAAGTAACACTTTGATCATACCTCATACTACCCAGTTTTATTGCATTAGATCAATCCTCACACATTGCATGTTTAGGATCTAATTAAATTGTGGGTTTGGGAAGTAGATGAGGTAGTGCCTATTACCTGTTCTGTTATTAAACCTTTGGGAGTTACTTCTACGTTTGCTTATATCGCCATGCTATGCTAGTAGACGTGGATTGGGTGAGTGAAATCCATGACAGATGTGAGTTTGTTCAATTAATGGTTTATCTAAGGTGACAACTTAAATACACATCTGGGTGGATTGAGGCACCTGGGTATTCCAGCGATTACCTGTTTTCTTTTGGACCGCCACCCACGCTCAAAGGGATCATGAGATTATTCATGCTAGAAACTTCCGTGTGCAGCCACGAGCTACTATGGCCTCTAGCGTAGTTGACTAAGTTGTGCGAACTCTTACAGTGGTAGACTAGCAGATCTAGGGGAAAGTAGGTGTAACGGTCTACCCGTTCGTAAGGTGTCAGCGCTTCTGAAAGACTATGTCTCGGTCATCTGTTTCTCAAACACCATATAGTGCGAGAATCCCAACGGAGGAGACCGAGTCTTGTGGGGAAAAGTGCGCAAACCTCTGCAGAGTGTATAAGCTAATCATGATTAGCCGTGTCCCCGGTTATGGACATCTTGAGTATCTAGTACTTGGATTATCATGTGAATCTCATCATGCTACTCTAATTAATTTTGTTGTTTAATTGGGATTGAGAGCGTGTCTACACTCTCAATGTTTAACAACTACCATGATAGTTAAATAAAATTTATTCCTTTGAAGTAGGGAAAAATTGGCTTTACGCAAAACTGTAACCATAGAGCTTTCCACCAGCCAAATATGCATATAGTATAGTCTTATTCCTTCATTGATCTCTATGTGTTACATTGTCAGCATATTCCATGTGCTGACCCGTTTTGGGCTGCAACGTTCATGTTGCAGACTTTTCAAATGACGAGTAAGGTGCCTTTAGGTCATGGTTCTATACTCAGTGATGCCGTTGGAGTTGATGGACTCACTTATCTTCCAAGCCTTCCGTTGTTATCGTTATTAGATGGCCTTAAGCCATATTTATTGTAATAAGTTCTCTTTTGAGACACTCGATGTAATAAGTGTGTGATTGCTACTCTGTTATAAATCCTTCAAGTACTATGTGGTGTCAGCATTACTGATCCAGGGATGACACCGGAGCACAGAGATTGGACCGTTTGAGGTCTGGTCGCTACAAGATGGTATCAGAGCACACGCTGACTGTAGGACACGACCACTAAGCTAAAGACCTATATCACTACTCACTCTTCTAATTCTGACTCCTCATCTTTTCTACTCTTTTAGGATGGCGGATGCAAGGAACAAGTTCATGCAACCGGATGAAGATACACCCTTTGGACGTCACTTGAAGGAAGTCACTAGATATCTGAACATAGGAGTACCAAGCTTCACCGGGACTTACAACGCCACTTTACCTGAAGAAGAGCGCTGGATGATTCAAGTTCAAGTTCTAGGAAGGACGTTCATGCCAGTCACTAAGCCCATAGAGTTTTCCTTTGATGCAGAAACCTGGAGTCTAGGAAAGAGCATGGCAGCTCACATCGCCATGGGACGCATTGGAGAAGTTTACTGCAATGATCTCAAGGATACAATCTACAAGAATTGTGGGCGCAGAGATGAGCACTGGGAGATGATCAGCACCAGGAAGGATAGATAAGTTGCAGCTTTTATCCAGGAGTTAAACCAGCACATTCGACGATAGGAGAACCAGATGTGTGCCGACATGATAGATCTGAAGAAGGCGAGGACAAGAATCAAGGAACTGGAGGAAGAACTCAAGGCTACATGTGAATATTATGAAGAGGAAATCGAAGTATTAGTGGAGAAGAACGACGATCTGATCAAGAAGATCGGAATATTTATGGGAGGCCCTACACCAGTAGAAGAAGAAGAACCCAAGGAGATTCGCCCGGAAGACTACATCATCATCGACGACATCGACTTGGATCCAAATGATAGCGATGATGACTATGTTGATGAAGCAGGAGCAGATATCATGGAGTCTGCAACCGAAGAATATTTCTAGTAGACCACCCCAACAGTAGTAGTAGTCCACCATGTAAATATAGTAGTCCGAGCACTTTTGCGATAGTTAGATCAATTGTATGCCCTTGTTTGATTGAACAAAGTGAATTGTTTGCTTTTGCCTCATGTGCATATGGGTAGTGTTTTCTCTCTAGACCCCTCTCTATTCTTAAATCTCATCTTTTCTAAACCCTCAGATGCCTCCGAGACGTGACCCCGGATTTACCTTCCCACCGTAGCTCACCCAGTTGATCCAGCAGTAGAACACATTGATGCAGTTGCTAGTCCAGAATTAGAATCAGGGGAACAACAACAACAACCCACCACCACCACCTGTTGATCACTTAGCACGTTTTCTTAGGCTGAATCCGCCGGTGTTTTGCAGTAGCACCGAGCCGATAGTAGCAAATGATTGGCTCCGCAAGACAGCAAGGGAGTTGACCACGACAGGATGCACAGATGCGGAAAAGGTGAAGTTTTCCGCACATCAGCTTGAAGGACCCGCAGCATCATGGTGGGAGAATTTCACCGCCGCTTTCCCTATTGAGACTGTCACATGGGACCAGTTTCAGTAGGCTTTCCATACTGCCCATGTTTCAGCAGGAGCTATGGGCATGAAGAAGCGAGAGTTTCGCAACTTGCGCCAAGGAGGACGAACAGTTGGCCAGTATGTGGAGTATTTTAGTAAGCTAGCATGTTATGCCCCAAATGACGTTGCCATGGATGCAGCTAAGCAGGAGAAGTTTCTGGAAGGACTGAATGATGAGTTAAGCATGCAGTTGATGGTAGCAACCTTCAACAACTATCAGGAGTTGGTAGATCGTGCTCTCATGATTGAAGGGAAGCAACAGCAGATTGAGAATCACAAGAGGAAGTATGGACAAGGGAAGTACAATTCAGGAGCTCAGCAGAAGCCATGTCTTACCCCTAGACCGGGAGGACATTTTCAGCATACCCATGGAGGAGGTAGCTCGCACAATCACAATGGCACCAAGAATGGTAATGGGAATGGAGGAAGCAACGGTCAGAACCGTACCAACCCATCAACCCCAGCTAAGAGAGACCTGAGCCAAGTCACTTGCTTTAAGTGCCAGAAGACCGGACATTATGCCAATGAATGTCCTGAATCCCAGAGTGGAAATGGCAATGGAAGATCTGGGAAGAAGCCGAACCCTTTCAATAGGGGACAGGTGAACCACGTTAACATGGAGGAGGTTGAATTGCAGCCAGATGCAGTAATCGATAAGTTTTGGGTTAAGTCATTTACTGCACTCGTTCTTTTCGATACTGGTGCATCGCATTCATACATATCAAGGGGACTTGTGGATAAGTATAACCTGCCCACCAAAGTTCTTAGAACACACATGTTAGTATGCTCACCAAGAGCGGAGTATATGGCTAGTAAAGGATGTTTTCAAGTGCCATTGAGTATAGGTAGGCATGTGTTTCCCTTGGATTTGATCATTTTGGAATCACAAGGTTTGGATGTACTTCTGGGTATGGATTGGCTGTCGATGTATGGAGGAAACATCGATTGCGCCAGTAAGTCAATTTTGCTTACCACCCTAGAAGGAAGACGGATCAAGTATGTATCCCGGCATGTGCCAAAAAGGACTCAAGTAAATTCGTTAACAGGAGTTGTGCAGGAGGAAGTACCAGTAGTAAAGGATTTCCCTGATGTATTTCCAGAGGAGTTGCCAGCCATGCCACCGGATAGAGATATTGAGTTTTTGATTGAGCTTTTGCCAGGCACAGGGCCAATATCTAAGAGACCATATAGGATGCCCACAAAAGATTTGGAAGAGATTAAGGAGTTACTGGATAAAGGTTATATCTGCCCAAGTTCTTCGCCTTGGGGATCGCCGGTACTTCTAGTGGAGAAGAAGGATGGATCGTTAAGGATGGTTGTTGATTATCGAGGATTGAATGAAGTAACCATCAAGAACAAGTACCCACTACCGATGATCAATGATCTATTTGATCGATTACAAGGAGCTAAGGTATTTTCCAAGATCCATCTGCGATCAGGATACCATCCCTTGAAGATTCGATAACAGGATATACCTAAGACATCTTTTACTACCAGGTATGGGCTGTACGAGTATACCATTATGTCATTTGGTCTGACTAACGCACCGGCATATTTCATGAATATGATGAACAAAGTATTTATGGAGTTTTTGGATAAGTTCGTCGTAGTGTTCATCGATGATATCCTAGTTTACTCGAAGAATGAAGAGGAGCATAAGGAGCATTTGCATTTGGTACTTGGTAAGCTCAGAGAACATCAGTTATATGCCAAGTTTAGCAAATGTGAGTTTTGGCTGAAGGAAGTTGGATTTCTCGGACACGTTATATCCGGAGAAGGTATAGCGGTAGATCCCACCAAGGTTGACACTGTGACAAATTGGGAAGCGCCAACAACAGTTGGAGAGATTCGGAGTTTTCTTGGACTTGCAGGATACTACCGGAGATTCATTGAAAATTTCTCAAAGATTGCAAAGCCTATGACGGAGTTGTTGAAGAAGGATACCAAGTTCATATGGACTGAGGAATGTGAGGCCAGTTTCCAGGAGTTGAAGAAACGTTTGGTTACATCACCAGTGTTGATTTTGCTAGACCAGACCAAGGATTATGAGGTGTATTGTGACGCTTCACGTCGAGGACTTGGAGTAGTACTTATGCAGGAAGGAAGAGTTGTTTCCACATGAGTTAAATTATGCCACGCATGATTTGGAGTTAGCAGCCGTAGTACATGCATTGAAGACTTGGTGACATTTTCTCATTGAGAACCATTGCAAGGTGTACACGGATCACAAGAGTTTGAAGTATATTTTCACACAGAAGGAGTTGAATCTCAGGCAAAGGAGATGGTTGGAGCTCATCAAGGATTATGATATGAGATTGCATTATCACCCCGGAAAGGCTAACGTAGTAGCCGATGCGCTGAGCCGTAAGAGCCATGTCAACACCCTAATGACGGGAGATTTACTAAGGGAGTTAGCCGAAAATCTTCGTGAGCTATGTTTGGAGATAGTCCCGAGAGGCTATGTAGCAGCATTGGAGATTCAGTCTACTTTGATGGATAAGATTAGAGAAGCTCAAAGGACTGACAAGGAGATCGCTTCTATTAAGGAGAAAATGAGCAAAGGAAAAGCTAAAGGATTTCGTGAGGATGAGCACGATACCTTATGGTTTGAAGACCATGTTTATGTGCCCAACGGCCCAGAGATCAGGAAGTTGGTTTTGTAAGAGGCCCATGATTCACCATATTCGATTCACCCAGGAAATACCAAGATGTATTTGGATTTGAAGGATACTTTCTGGTGGACCGGAATGAAGAAGGATATTGCGGAGTATGTAGCAGTTTGTGATGTATGTCAGAGAGTAAAGGCAGAGCATCAGAAGCCAGCGGGATTGCTACAACCATTGCCAATACCCGAATGGAAGTGGGATAAGTTAGGCATGGATTTTATCACAGGATTGTGCAGAACACGTTCAGGCTATGACTCGATATGGGTTGTAGTCGATCGTTTGACAAAGGTAGCTCATTTCATCCCAGTGAAGACTACCTATACCAGTGCCAAGTTAGCAAAGATATACATGACAAGGATCGTATGTCTGCATGGAGTTCCAAGGAGCATTGTATCAGATAAAGGAACCCAGTTTACCTCAAAGTTCTGGAATCAGTTGCATGAAACTTTGGGTACCAAGCTAGAGTTCAGTACAACTTTCCATCCATAGATAGATGGACAGACCGAGAGAGTCAATCAGATTTTGGAGGATATGCTGGGAGCTTGTGCGCTAGATTACGGATCTAGTTGGGACGATAATTTTCCATACGCAGAGTTCTCTTACAACAACAGTTATCAATCCTGTTTGAAGATGGCCCCTTTTGAAGCTTCGTACGGAAGGAGGTGCAGGACCCCATTATCATGGGATGAAGTTGGAGACCGTCAGTTGTTTGGACCGGGTCTGATTAAGGAGTCTGAACAGAAGGTGAAATTGATTCGCGATAGACTCAAGGTAGCCCAATCCAGGCAGAAGAGCTACGCAGATTCAAAACACAAGGAGACATTTTATGAGGTCGGAGACCGAGTTTATCTTCGAGTATCTCTACTTCGAGGAGTTAAGCGCTTTGGAGTTAAGGGAAAGTTAGCGCCACGTTTTGTAGGACCATACAAAGTTTTGGAGCGCATGGGAGAAGTAGCCTACAAGTTGGAATTACCCGAAGGATTGTCAGGAGTTCACAATGTATTCCACGTTTCCCAGTTGAAGAAGTACCACGCAGAGATGGCTGATATACCGCTGAGAGATACAGTACCGCTGGAAGCGATTCTGTTGGACAATGATTTGACCTACGAGGAGAAACCAGTCAAGATTCTTAAGTATGCCAGCCGAGTCACCCGCAGCAAGGTCATCAAGTTTTGCAAAGTTCAGTGGAGCCACCACACGGAGGATGAAGCCACCTGGGAACGAGAGGAAGAATTGCTGAAGGACCACCCTCACCTATTTTCTAGCCAACCCGAATCTCGAGGGCCAGATTCATCTTAAGGGGGTAGGTTTGTAACATCCCAAATTTTCAATTTGGAATGTTATACACTAGATCATCATTGCATATCATATTTTATTGCATTTTGGTTGATCCAGAAATTTCACGCAACTGAAGAACCCTCAGAGAGAGTTGGGGATTTCGTTATTTTCATATTTGAGTTTTCTCAAATTTTGAAAATAGGATCATTTGATTTTATTTATTTTATATTCAATTATTTCTATTATCAAAATATGAGAGAGGGAATAAAATGACTTTCCCAAAATAAAGAAATATTGAGGATTTAATAAAAAAATCAACTAAGATTTTATTTTGTATTTATTTGCTATTTTATTTGAATTTAGGAAAAATGCGTGTTTTTCAAAATTGCATTTAGGCTCCAAATAAATGTTCATCCTGTGCGGCTTGATTTTAGAAGCCGGGGAAAATTTATTTTGGGATTTTTGGAGTCTGTTTAGTATTCCTTTTATTTTTTTTCTGAGAGTAATTATTTAAAAAAAGTTGAACCGACCTAACCGGGCCGTCTCTGACCAGGACACCTGGCCTGGCCGGCCTTTATAGCCGCGAGGGCCCGAGCGGAGCCGCAGCCCCAGCCGAAACCCTAGCCGCCTCGATCCATGTGCCGCCTCCCGCCGCGTCACCGTCGCCTCGATCCGCGCGCTGCGCCGCCCCGCCGCCATTCGCCGGAGCCGCGCCACCCCGCCGCCGTTCGCTAGAGCCACTCGAGGTAGCCGCCGTTGCCTCGGTTTTCGCGAAGAAAACCGATCGGTTTTTTTTCGAAAACCTAGATCCGTTTATTTTATTTTCTCCGGTTCGGTTTTTTCCGGTTTAGTTTGTTTAGCGAGCGTTCGCTCGTTCGTTCATTTTAACGAACGCGTTCATCCTTTAGATCCAGGTAACGAACGTTCGTTCGTTAATCTGTTTGTCTCTTTTCTCGGATTAAATCTGCGATTTTTTTGATCGCGATTCCTGATCCAATTTTCGTTCTGGTATAACTTTTCGCTCGTTTATCGGAATCGGGCGATTCAAGCGCCTGGAGTTTCGTCTCGAAACCCTCTTTCCGTTTAACCAACTCAAACAAGTTTTTGCCTCTGTAAAATTTGACCTAGATCCAGAATAGTAAACTAAGTCTGTTTCTTTTGCCGTTTGTCTTCCGTTGCTTCGTTCGTTTTGGTTCTTTTTGCCAACCGGAGTTCTTAAGTTGAACTTTCTGGTTAGATCTCTTATTTGAGTTTTATCTGTGCATTAGTTGAGTACTTATTGTATGCTTGTTTGTTTGCCATAGAGTACCCGGAGTGTGCCGCTTGCTACTTCGAATCGCTAGGTTTTGCGGATCATCAGCAAAGCAAGTAACACTTTGATCATACCTCCTACTATCCAGTTTTATTGCATTAGATCAATCCTCACACATTGCATGTTTAGGATCTAATTAAATTGTGGGTTTGGGAATTTGATGAGGTAGTGCCTATTACCTGTTCTGTTATTAAACCTTTGGGAGTTACTTCTACGTTTGCTTATATCGCCATGCTATGCTAGTAGACGTGGATTGGGTGAGTGAAATCCATGACAGATGTGAGTTTGTTCAATTAATGGTTTATCTAAGGTGGCAACTTAAATACACATGTGGGTGGATTGAGGCACCTGGGTATTCCAGCGATTGCCTATTTTCTTTTGGACCGCCACCCAGTCTCAAAGGGATCATGAGATTATTCATGCTAGAAACTTCCGTGTGCAGCCACGAGCTACTATGGCCTCTAGCGTAGTTGACTAAGTTGTGCGAACTCTTACAGTGGTAGAGTAGCAGATGTAGGGGGAAGTAGGTGTAACGGTCTACCCGTTCATAAGGTGTGAGCGCTTTTGAAAGACTATGTCTCGGTCATCTGTTTCTCAAACACCATGTAGTGCGAGAATCCCAACGGAGGAGATCGAGCCTTGTGGGGAAAAGTGCGCAAACCTCTGCAGAGTGTATAAACTAATCATGATTAGCCGTGTCCCCGGTTATGGACATCTTGAGTATCTAGTTCTTGTATTATCATGTGAATCTCATCATGTTACTCTAATTAATTTTTTTGGGTTTTAATGATGATGTTTAATTGGGATTGAGAGCGTGTCTACACTCTCAATGTTTAACAACTACCATGATAGTTAAATAAAATTTATTCCTTTACAGTAGGGAAAAATTGGCTTTACGCAAAACTGTAACCATAGAGCTTTCCACCAGCCAAATATGCATATAGTATAGTCTTATTCCTTCATTGCTCTCTATGTGTTACATTGCCAGCATATTCCATGTGCTGACCCATTTTGGGCTGCAACGTTCATGTTGCAGACTTTTCAGACGATGCCTATAGGTCGTGGTTCTATACTCAGTGATGCCGTTGGAGTTGATGGACCCACTTATCTTCCAAGCCTTCCGCTGTTATCGTTATTAGATGGCCTTAAGCCATATTTATTGTAATAAGTTCTCTTTTGGGATACTCGATGTAATAAGTGTGTGATTGCTACTCTGTTATAAATCCTTCAAGTACTGTGTGGTGTCAGCATTACTGATCCAGGGATGACACCGAAGAACAGAGATTGGACCGTTTGAGGTCTGGTCGCTACACTTGCATATTATAGTTCATCACGAAGCTTTTGTAGCTTGGTGGCGGTGATTGAAATACTCTGTCAATGACACTATCAACCAGAAGATTAACTCCCAACTGAGTCAAGTGATTGTGGTACCCAGATATTCTGAGTATATGTTCACTGACAGAACTATTCTCCTCCATTTTGCAGCTGTAGAACTTATTGGAGACTTCATATCTCTCAATCCGGGCATTTGCTTGAAATATTAACTTCAACTCCTGGAACATCTCATATGCTCCATGATGTTCAAAACGTCGTTGAAGTCCTGGTTCTAAGCCGTAAAGCATGGCACACTGAACTATCGATTATTCATCAGCTTTGCTCTGCTAGACATTCATAACATCTGGTGTTTCTCCTGCAACGGGTTTGGCACCTAGCGGTGCTTCCAGGACGTAATTCTTCTGTGCAGAAATGAGGATAATCCTCAAGTTATGGACCCAGTTCGTGTAATTTCTACCATCATCTTTCAACTTAGCTTTCTCTAGGAACGCATTAAAATTCAATGGAATAGTAGCACGGGCCATTTAACAACTCCCACTTAGATAGACATCCCTCTAATCATCTAAGTGATCATGTGATCCATATCAACTAAACCATGTCCGATCATCACGTGAGAAAGAGTAGTTTTCAATGGTGAACATCACTATGTTGATCATATCTACTATATGATTCACGCTCGACCTTTCGGTCTCAGTGTTCCGAGGCCATATCTGCATATGCTAGGCTTGTCAAGTTTAACTCAAGTATTCTGCGTGTGCAAAACTGGCTTGCACCCGTTGTATGTGAATATAGAGCTTATCACACCCGATCATCACATGGTGTCTTGGCACGACGAACTATAGCAACGGTGCATACTCATGGAGAACACTTGTACCTTGGAATTTAGTGAGAGATCATCTTATAATGCTACTAATGACCCACAAGTATAGGGGATCTATCATAGTCCTTTCGATAAGTAAGAGTGTCGAACCCAACGAGGAGCAGAAGGAAATGATAAGCAGTTTTCAGTAAGGTATTCTCTGCAAGCACTGAAATTATCGGTAACAGATAGTTTTGTGGTAAGGTAATTTGTAACGGGTAACGAATAATGAAGTAAATAAGGTGCAGCAAGATGGCCCAATCCTTTTTGTAGCTAAAGACAAGCCTGAACAAACTCTTATATAAAGGAAAGCGCTCCCTAGGACACATGGGAATTATCATCAAGCTAGTTTTCATCACGTTCATATGATTCGCGTTCGGTACTTTGATAATTTGATATGTGGGTGGACCGGTGCTTGGGTAATGCCCTTCCTTGGACAAGCATCCCACTTATGATTAACCCCTCTTGCAAGCATCCGCAACTACAAAAGAAGTATTAAGGTAAACCTAACCATAGAATGAAACATATGGATCCAAATCAGCCCCTTACGAAGCAACTCATAAAATAGGGTTTAAGCTTCTGTCACTCTAGCAACCCATCATCTACTTATTACTTCCCAATGCCTTCCTCTAGGCCCAAACAATGGTGAAGTGTCATGTAGTCGACGTTCACATGACACCACTAGAGGAAAGACAACATACATCTCATCAAAATATCGAACGAATACCAAATTCACATGACTACTTATAGAAATACTTCTCCCATGTCCTCAGGAACAAACATAACTACTCACAAATCATATTCATGTTCATAATCAGAGGGGTATTAATATGCATAAAGGATCTGAACATATGATTTTCCACAGAATAAACCAACTAGCATCAACTACAAAGAGTAATCAACACTATTAGCAACCCACATGTACCAATATGAGGTTTTGGGACAAAGATTGTATATAAGAGATGAACTAGGGTTTGATATGAGATGGTGCTGGTGAAGATGTTGATGGATATTGACCCCCTCCTGATGAGAGGATCGATGATGATGACGGTGGTCATGATTTCCCCCTCCCGAAGGGAAATTTCCCCGGCAGAACAGCTCCGCCGGAGCCCTAGATTGGTTCTGCCAAGGTTCCGCCTCGTGGCGGTGGAGTTTCATCCCGTGAGCTAGCTTATTATTTTTTTAGGGCAAAAGACCTCATATAGCAGAAGATGGGCACTGGAGGCCTGCCAAGGGCCCACGAGGCAGGGGGGCGCGCCACCACCCTCGTGGATGCTGGGTGGCCCCCCTCTGGTACTTCCTTTGCCCGATATTTTTTTTATATATTCTGAAACATGCTCCCGTGAAGTTTAAGGTCTTTTGGAGTTGTGCAGAATAGGTCTCTAATATTTGCTCCTTTTCCAGCCCAGAATTCCAGCTACCGGCATTCCCCCTCTTCATGTAAACCTTGTAAAATAAGAGAGAATATGCATAAGTATTGTGACATAATGCATAATAATATCCCATAATGCAATAAATATTGATATAAAAGCAGGATGCAAAATGGACGTATCAACTCCCCCAAGCTTAGACCTCGCTTGTCCTCAAGCGGAAACCGATATCAAAAAATATGACCACATGTTTAGAGATAGAGGTGTCGATAAAAAATAAAATACGGACATGAAAGCATCATGATCATTCTTAGAACAGCAACATATATACATATATATATTGTCATATGATCTCTTACGCTAAAGTAACAATTCATTCACAGTTCCAAGTATGAACCATAAACTTCATTGAAAACTAACAAACTATAATGTCAGTCATTGAAGCAATTGCAATTTGTCATAACATCGGAAAGAGTCAATATAAGAGCTTTTCAGCAAGTCCACATACTCAACTATCATTTAGTCTTTCACAATTGCTAACACTCACGCAATATTTATGGGTATGGAGTTTTAATCAGACACAGAGAAAGATAGGGGCTTATAGTATTGCCTCCCAACCTTTTACCTCAAGGGTAATGTCAACAATAATAGTTCATTAAAACTCACATCCAATTATCTATATATATATCAGGATCTTTCCAACACATCGTGCTTGCCAAAGGATAAAATGTAAAAAGGAAAGGTGAAAATCACCATGACTCTTGTATGAAGTATAAGACAAGAATAAAAGATAGGCCCTTCGCAGAGGGAAGCAGAGATTTGTCATGTGCTTTTATGGTTGGATGCATGAAATCTTAATGCAAAAGAACGTCACTTTATATTGCCACTTGTGATATGGACCTTTATTATGCAGTCCATTGCTTTTATTTCTTCGACATCACAAGATCATATAAAGCTTATTTTCTCCACACTAATAAATCATACATATTTAGAGAGCAATTTTTATTGCTTGCAACGATGACAACTTACTTGAAGGATCTTACTCAATCCATAGGTAGATATGGTGGACTCTCATGGCAAAACTGGATTTAAGGATATTTGGAAGCACAAGTAGTATCTCTACTTGGTACAAAGAATTTGGCTAGCATAAGAGGGAAAGGCAAGCTCAACAAGTTGTATGATCCATGACAATATAATTTATTTCGGATGTAGGAAAACATAACCCATTACGTTGTCTTCCTTGTCCAGCATCAACTCTTTAGCATGTCATATTTTAATGAGTGCTCACAATCATAAAATATGTCCAAGATAGTATATTTATATGTGAAGACATCTCTTTCTTTATGACTTCCTATTAATTGCAATGATGACCAAAACTATGTTTGTCAACTCTCAACAACTTTTATTCATCATACTCTTTATATGTGAAGTCATTACTCTCCATAAAATCCATATGATCTCTTTATTTCTTTTTGTTCTTTCTCTTATTTTTTTATTTTTATTCCCTCAAGATCATAGCAAGATGGCAAAGCCCTTGACTCAACACTAATCTTTATTATATAATTCACGGACTCGATTACATAGAAGGATCATAAAGCAAAACTCAAAACTAGATCATACTAAAACTTTATTCTACTAGATCAAGATATTACCAAAAGGATCAAACTAAGAAAAACGGTAAAGACAAAAGTGTGATGATGATGATACGATACCGGGGCAGTCCCCCAAGCTTGGCAGTTGCCAAGGGGAATGCCCATACCCATGTGTTTATGCCTCCTTCCTCGGAGGTGGTGATGATGGAGTTGTTGATGATGTGGGCTTGTCGTCCATCTTCCATGGCATAGGCTCACCATCATAGAAGGATGATCGAGTCTCTGGAATCCTCAAATCTGCAGCCAAACTCATCCTCTTGAATCTATATTCATACTCACAGTTTTGGTTTTTCAGGTCATAGATCTGGGCTTGGAGATGCCTGATTTTCTCGTGAAGCTTGAAGATGGTCTCCCCGATGTTCCTGGCATCTTGCTTGGTGTTGTTAGTGAACTCCATGATCATTATGTGGTTGGCGTCGAGTCCACGCTCCACCCTCTCTTGGCACTTGAAAACTTGTTGCTCCATTGCCTCGAGTCTTGTCTCCATGCTTCCGGTCCTCCTTGGTCCCTCAACATCACGGATGTGCAGCAACCCCTCACGCATCTCAATGGTTTAAGGGTGTTGCAGCACCTCCGCAAGGTAGGGGTTGATGACCTTCTCGAAGAACTTGTCCTTGGGGGCACATGGAGACAACATGGCGATCTAGATCTGTCAGAAAAACAGCTCGAAACAAAGACAGAAGATATTTGCATGATAAAGTGGTCAAAACATTCGGGAGATTATATAATGAATTTTTACCGACCAAAAGAAGTATCATGCAAGAAAACGGAATCCAGAGAGCACACGAGGTGCCCCCGAGGCAGGGGGCGCGCCCTCCACCCTCGGGGACGCCTCGTGTCCTTCCCAGACTGCTTCTTATTTTCCTATTTTCTTAAATATTCCAAAACGAAGAAAATGCTATTAGAACTATTTTGGAGTCGGTTTACTTACTGTACCTCATACCTCTTCCTTTTTGGAGTCTGGAACATTCTGGAAAGTGTCCCTTATGTATTCCGCCGGGGTTACAGTTTCAATAACATTAGTTTCAAAATTTATGGGATTACCTGAGATATAATGTTTGATTCTTTGACCGTTCACCATCCTCGGATTTGTGCCTTCGAAGTTGTTGATTTTTATGGCACCAGAACGATAAACCTCCTCGATGATGTAAGGACCTTCCCATTTTGAGAGGAGTTTGCCTGCAAAAAATCTTAAACGAGTGTAGTATAGCAAAACATAATCACCTACATTAAACTCATGCTTTTGTATCCTTTTGTCGTGCCATCTTTTAACTTTTTTTAAACAGTTTGGCATTCTCATAAGCCTGGGTTCTCCATTCATCAAGTGAGCTAATGTCAAAAATCCTCTTCTCACCGGCAAGTTTGAAATCATAATTGAGCTCTTTAATGGACCAATATGCCTTATGTTCTAGTTCGAGAGGTAAGTGACAAGCTTTTCCATAAACCATTTTATACGGAGACATACCCATAGGGTTTTTATATGCAGTTCTATAAGCCCATAATGCAACATCAAGTTTCTTTGACCAATTATTTCTAGATCTATTAACATTCTTTTGCAAAATTAATTTAAGCTCTCTATTACTTAATTGTACTTGACCACTAGACTGTGGATGATATGGGGATGCAATTCTATGATTAACATCATACTTAGCAAGCATTTTACGAAAAGAACCATGAATAAAATGCGAACCACCATCAGTCATTAAGTATCCAGGGACTCCAAACCTCGGAAAAATAACTTCTTTAAGCATCTTAATAGAGGTGTTATGATCAACACTACTAGTTGGAATAGCTTCTACCCACTTCGTAACGTAATCAACAGCAACTAAAATATGTGTATACCCACTAGAGGAAGGAAACGGTCCCATATATTCAAAGCCCCAAACATCAAATGGTTCAATAACAAGTGAATAATTCATAGACATTTCTTGACGTCTACTAATATTACCAATTCTTTGACATTCATCACAAGACAAGATGAACTTACAGGCATCCTTGAAGAGAGCAGACCAATAAAAACCGGATTGCAATACATTATGTGCAGTTCTATCTCCAGCATGGTGTCCTCCATATGCCTCGGAGTGACACTTGCGTAGGATCTGTTCCTGTTCATGCTCAGGTACACAACATCTAATAACACCATCTACTCCTTCTTTATAAAGGTGTGGGTCATCCCAGAAGTAATGTCTTAAATCATAGAATTTTTTTCTTTTGTTGGTATGTGAAACTAGGTGGTATAAATTTAGCAACAATGTAATTAGCATGATCAACCTACCATGGAGCAGTACGAGAAGCATTTATGACAACTAATTGTTCATCAGGAAAGCTATCATCAATAGGTAGTGGGTTATCAGGAACATTCTCTAACCTAGACAAGTTGTCTACAACAGGGTTCTCAGCTCCCTTTCTATCGATAATATGCAAATCAAATTCTTGTAGCAAGAGAACCCATCTAATAAGTCTAGGTTTAGCATCTTTGTTTTCCCTAAGATATTTAATAGCAGCATGATCAGTGTGAACAGTTACTTTAGAATCAACAATATAAGGTCTGAACTTATCAAAAGCAAACACAATTGCTAAAAATTCTTTTTCAGTAGTGGCATAATTTCTCTAGGCACTGTCCAGATTCTTACTAGCATATTGGATAACATTTAATTTCTTATTAACTCTTTGTCCTAGAACAACCCCTACAACATAATCAGTAGCATCACACATAATTTCAAAGGGTAAATTCCAATCAGGTGGCTGAACAATAGGTGCAGAAATCAAGGCTTTCTTAAGTATTTCAAATGCTTCTACACAATCATCATGAAAGACAAATGGAACATATTTTTGTAAGAGATTAGTCAGAGGCCTGGAAATTTTAGAGAACTCTTTAATGAACCTCCTATAAAAACCGGCATGACCAAGGGAACTTCTTATACCTTTAATGTCCTTAGGACACGACATCTTTTCAATAGCATCAACTTTAGCTTTATCAAGTTCAATACCTCTTTCCGAAATTTTATGCCCCAAGACAATACCTTCGTTAACTATAAAGTGGCACTTGTCCCAATTCAAGACAAGATTAGTTTCTTCACATCTCTGCAAAACTTGATCATGGTTGCTTAAGCAAACATCAAAAGAAGTTCCATAAACAGAGAAATCATCCATGAAAACCTTAACAATCTTTTCACAAAAGTCAAAGAATATAGCAGTCATACATCTTTGAAAGGTAGCAGGTGCATTGCATAAACCAAAAGGCATACATCTAGAAGCAAAGGTACCGAAAGGGCAGGTAAAATTTGTCGTTTCTTGATCCTCTTTTGACACAAGTATTTGAGAGAAACTAGAATAACCATCTAGAAAGCAAAAATGTGTATGTTTGGATAATCTTTCTAGCATTTGATCAATAAAAGGTAACGGGTAATGATCCTTTTTAGTAGATTTTTATTTAATTTGCGGAAATCAATTACCATTCTATAACCTGTAACAATTCTTTGTGGGATCAATTCATCGTTATCATTAGGAACAACAGTAATACCTCCCTTCTTAGGGACACAATGGACATGACTTACCCACTGACTATCAGCAACGGGATAAATTATACCTGCCTCCAGAAGCTTTAGTATTTCTTTTCTTACCACTTCTTTCATCTTAGGATTTAACCATCGTTGGTGATCAACAACCGGTTTCGCGTCTTTCTCCAATTTTATTTTGTGCTGGCATAGAGTGGGACTAATGCCCTTAAGATCATCAAGAGTATATCCAATAGCAGCATGGTGCTTCTCCAGAGTTTTCAATAAATTTCTTTTCTTCATGCTCTGAAAGGTTAGCACTAATAATAACATGATATATCTCTTTCTCATCAAGATAAGCATATTTAAGAGTATCAGGTAAAGGTTTAAGCTCAAACATAGGATCACCCTTGGGTGGAGGAGGATCCCCTAGGATTTAAATAGGCAAGTTGTGTTTCAAAATAGGTCCCTGTTTAAAGAATACTTCATCTATTTCCCTTCTTTCATTTATAAACATATCATTTTCATGGTCTAGCAAATATTGTTCTAAAGGTTCACTAGGAGGCACGACAATAGAAGCAAGGCCAATCATTTCATCTTTACTAGGCAATTCTTTATCATGGGATTGTCTATGAAATTTAGCAAAATTAAACTCATGATACATATCCCCCAAACCAATAGTAACAACATCCTTTTTGCTATCTATCCTAGCATTAACAGTATTCAAGAAGGGTCTACCAAATATAATGGGACAAAAGTTATCTTGTGGGGAACCAAGAACAAGAAAATCAGTAGGATATTTGACTTTCCCACACAAGACTTCAACATCTCTAACAATCCCAACTGGTGAAATAGTGTCACTATTGGCAAGCTTAATTGTGACATCGATCTCCTCTATCTCAGCAGGTGCAATGTCATGCATAATTTCTTTATATAAGGAATGAGGTATTGCACTTGCACTAGCACCCATATCACATAAGCCATGACAGCAATGATCTCCTATTTTAACATAAATAGCAGGCATGCCTACAACAGGTCTATGTTTATTTTTAGTATCGGGTCTAGCAATTCTAGCAGCTTCATCACAGAAGTAAATAACATGCCCATCAATATTATCGGCCAAGAGATCTTTAACCATAGCAACACTAGGTTCAACTTTAATTTGCTCACAGGGTGTAGGTGTTATAGTATTACTCTTACGAACCACAGTTGAAGCTTTAGCATGATCCTTTATTCTAAGAGGGAAAGGTGGTTTCTCAATATAAGCAGTAGGAACAACAGAATCATTATAAGTGATAGTCTTTTCTTCAATTTTAATAGGTGCAACTACTTTTACTTAAATGGGAGGATTATATTTAAACCACTTCTCATTAGGGAGATCAACATGAGTAGCAAAGGATTCACAGAAAGAAGCTAGTATCTCAGAGTCAAGTCCATATTTAGTGCGAAATTCACGGAAAGCATCGGTATCCATAAAAGATATAACACAATCAAACTTAAGTGTTATACCTGACTCCTTGCCTTCGTTGAGATCCCAGTCTTCAGAGTTGCATTTAATTCTTTCCAATAAATCCCATTTGAATTCAATAGTCTTCATCATAAAAGAGCCAGTATAAGAAGTATCGAGCATGGAGCGATTATCGAGAGAAAGTCAAGCATAAAAATTTTGAATAATAATTTCTCTTGAGAGATCATGATTGGGGCATGAATATAACATTGAATTAAGCCTCCCCCAAGCTTGAGCGATGTTTTCTCCTTCGCGAGGCCAAAAATTATATATATAATTACGATCATGACGAACACGATGCATAGGATAAAACTTCTGATGAAATTCCAATTTCAATTG
Organism: Triticum urartu; assembly: GCF_003073215.2. Classification (NCBI taxonomy): domain Eukaryota; kingdom Viridiplantae; phylum Streptophyta; class Magnoliopsida; order Poales; family Poaceae; genus Triticum; species Triticum urartu. The sequence continues at coordinate 46,950,589 of NC_053023.1, forward strand.
GTTGTAGTTCTATGATCACATATCATCACATAGCCTAAACCATGTCAATGCATTTCCCTTCAAAGATAAAGGGAAGAACTTCTTCTTGATAACATCCCGGGCATACCTGCAAGCTTAAATAATCCACAAACTTCATCCACATAGATTAGGTGCAAATCGGGATGTAATGTTCCATCTCCTGTAAAAGGATTAACTAGCAGTTTCTCTATCATACCCGAAGGAATTTCAAAGTAAACATTTTCAGTAGGTTTAGTAGGTTGAGGAGCAACTCTTTTCTCTACTGGTCAGGGTGAAGATACCCTGAACAAGCCCTTAAAAGGATTATGTTCCATAGCAACAAGTGACAGTAAATTTGAGCACACTATATAAATTTTTCCTTACCAAATTCCACATATCAAAGGCGCTTCACTCCCCGGCAACAGCGCCAGAAAAGAGTCTTGATGACCCATAAGTATAGGGGATCTATCGTAGTCCTTTCGATAAGTAAGAGTGTCGAACCCAACGAGGAGCAGAAGGAAATGATAAGCAGTTTTCAGTAAGGTATTCTCTACAAGCACTGAAATTATCGGTAACAGATAGTTTTGTGATAAGGTAATTTGTAACGGATAACAAGTAATGAAACTAAATAAGGTGCATCAAGATGGCCCAATCCTTTTTGTAGCAAAGGACAAGCCTGAACAAACTCTTAATTATATAAAGGAAAGCGCTCCCGAGGACACATGGGAATTATCGTCAAGCTAGTTTTCATCACGTTCATATGATTCGCGTTCGGTACTTTGATAATTTGACAAGAATCCCACTTAGGATTAACCCCTCTTGCAAGCATCCACAACCACAAAAGAAGTATTAAGGTACCATAGCATGAAACATATGGATCCAAATCAGCCCCTTATGAAGCAACTCATAAACTAGGGGTTAAGCTTCTGTCACTCTAGCAACCCATCATCTACTTATTACTTCCCAATGCCTTCCTCTAGGCCCAAACAATGGTGAAGTGTCATGTAGTCGACGTTCACATGACACCACTAGAGGAAAGACAACATACATCTCATCAAAATATCGAACGAATACCAAATTCACATGACTACTTATAGCAAGACTTCTCCCATGTCCTCAGGAACAAACGCAATTACTCGAAATCATATTGATGTTCATAATAAGAGGGGTATTAATATGCATAAAGGATCTGAACATATGATCTTCCACCGAATAAACCAACTAGCATCAACTACAAAGAGTAATCAACACTACTAGCAACCCACATGTACCAATCTGAGGTTTTGGGACAAAGATTGGATACAAGGGATGAACTAGGGTTTGAGATGAGATGGTGCTGGTGAAGATGTTAATGGAGATTGACCCCCTCCCGATGAGAGGATCAATGATGATGACGGTGGTGATGATTTCCCCCTCCTAGAGGGAAGTTTCCCTGACAGAACAGCTCCGCCGGAGCCCTAGATTGGTTCCGCCAAGGTTCCGCCTCGTGGCGGCGGAGTTTCGTCCCGTGAGCTAGCTTATGATTTTTTCCAGGGCAAAAGACCTCATATAGCAGAAGATGGGCACCAGGGGGCGCGCCCAGGGGGTAGGGCAGCCCCCACCCTCGTGGATGGTGGGTGGCCCCCCTCTGGTACTCCCTTCGCCCAATACTTTTTATATATTCTAAAACATGCTCCTGTGAAGTTTGAGGACTTTTGGAGTTGTGTAGAATAGCTCTTTAATATTTGCTCCTTTTCCATCCTAGAATTCCAGCTGCAAGCATTCCCCCTCTTCATGTAAACCTTGTAAAATAAGAGAGAATATGCATAAGTATTGTGACATAATGCGTAATAACAGCCCATAATGCAATAAATATCGATATAAAAGCATGATATGCAAAATGGACGTATCGGCTACCGCCATACTAAGCAAAATAAGATACATAAAGGATAAACATCACATGCAATCAATATAAGTGATATGATATGGCCATCATCATCTTGTGCCTTTGATCTCCACCTCCAAAGCACCGTCATGATCACCATCGCCACCGGCTTGACACCTTGATCTCCATCGAAGCATCATTGTCATCTCGCCAACTATTGCTTCTGCGACTATCGCTGCCACTTAGTGATAAAGTAAAGCAATTACATGACGATTGCATTTCATACAATAAAGCGACAACGATATGGCTCATGCGAGTTGCCGATAACTATTACAAAACATGATCATGTCATACAACAATTTATATATCATCACGTCTTGACCATATCACATCACAGCAAGCCCTGCAAAAACAAGTTAGACGTCCCCTACTTTGTTGTTGCAAGTTTTACGTGGCTACTACGGGCTTCTAGCAAGAACCATTTTTACCTACGCATCAAAACCACAACAATTTTTCGTCAAGTGTGTTTTTTTAACCTTCAACAAGGACAGGGCGTAGTCACACTCGATTCAACTAAAGCTGGAGAAACAGACACCCACTAGCCACCTGTGTGCGAAGCACGGCGGTAGAACCAGTCCCTAATGTCGGTCTAGGCCGCTTCATCCGACAATACCGTCGAATCAAAGTATGACATGATGGTAAGAAGTATGATTATTATCGCCCACAACTCTTTGTGTTCTACTCGTGCATATAACATCTACGCATAGAACTGACTCTGATCCCGCTGTTGGGGAACGTAGTATTTCCAAAAATTCCTACGATCACGCAAGATCTATCTAGGAGAAGCATAGCAACGAGTGGGGAGAGTGTGTCCACGTACCCTCGTAGACCGAAAGCGGAAGCATTAAGTAACGCGGTTGATGTAGTCGAACGTCTTTGTGATCCAACCGATCAAGTACCGAACGCACGGCACCTCCGCGATCTGCACACGTTCAGCTCGGTGACGTCCCTCGAACTCTAGATCCAGCTGAGGCCGAGGGAGAGCTTTGTCACCACGATGGCGTGATGTCGGTGATGATGAAGTTACCGACGCAGGGCTTCGCCTAAGCACTACGACAATATGACCGAGGTGGAAAAATGTGGAGGGGGGCACCGCACACGGCTAAGAAATCAACTTGTGTGTGTATGGGGTGCCCCCTCCCCCGTATATAAAGGAGGGGAGGAGGTGGCTGGCCGGCCTCATGGGGCGCGCCCAAGGGGGGAAATCCTACTCCTACTAGGAGTAGGTTCCCCCTTTTCCTAGTCCAACAAGGAGGGGAAGGAAGGAGGAAGGGGAGAGAAGGAAGGAGGGGGCGCTGCCCCTACCCCTTGTCCAATTTGGACTAGGGGCGCGCGCCACCTCCTTGCCGGCCCTCTCTCCTCTAAGGCCCATGGTGGCCCATTAACTTCCGGGGGGGGGGGGGACCGGTAACCCTCCGGCACTCCGGTTTAATCCAAAACTCTCCGGAACACTTCCGGTGTCCGAACAACATGGTCCAATATAACATTCTTTATGTCTCAACCAGTTCGAGACTCCTCATCATGTCCATAATCTCATCCGAGACCCCGAACAACCTTCGGTACATCAAATCACATAAACTCATAATACCGATCGTCATCGAACGTTAAGCGTGCGGACCCTACGGGTTCGAGAACTATGTAGACATGAACGAGAGACTTCTCCAGTCAATAACCAACAGCGGAACCTGGAGGGTCGTATTGGTTCCTACATATTCTACGAAGATCTTTATCGATCAAACCGCACAACAACATACGTTGTTCCCTTTGTCATCGGTATGTTACTTGCCCGAGATTCGATCATCGGTATCATCATACCTAGTTCAATCTCGTTACGGGCAAGTCTCTTTACACGTTCCATAGTGCATCATCCCGCAACTAACTCATTAGTCACATTGCTTGCATGGCTTATAGTGATGTGCATTACCGAGAGCACCCAGAGATACCTCTCCGACAATCGGAGTGACAAATCCTAATCTCGATCTATGCCAACTCAACAAAGACCATCGAAGACACCTGTAGAGCATCTTTATAATCACCCAGTTATGTTGTGACATTTGATAGCACACTTGGTGTTCCTCAGGTATTCGGGAGTTGCATAATCTCATAGTCATAGGAACATGTATAAGTCATGAAGAAAGCAATAACAATAAACTAAATGATCATAGTGCTAAGCTAAGGATGGGTCTTGTCAATCACATCATTCTCTAATGATGTGACCCCGTTCATCAAATGACAACTCATGTCTATGGCTAGGAAACTTAACCATGTTTGATTAATGAGCTAGTCATGTAGAGGCATACTAGTGACACTCTGTTTGTCTATGTATTCACACATGCACTAAGTTTCTGGTTAATACAATTCTAGCATGAATAATTAACATTTATCATGATATAAGGAAATATAAATAAAAACTTCATTATTGCCTCTAAGGCATATTTCCTTTAGTAACACCTTTGGGCATCAATTAGCTTCTTGAGGACATCACTATGAAGCTTTTGTAGCTTGTTCTTAATGTGCATCAAGCAAAAGCCTTAAACACTACTAAGAAATATATAGTGTTTATGCATGCACCTAAACATGTAGATCTGATAATGAATATTAGCTTGAAGGATAATTACTACCGAAATGACACTCATAAGAAATATAATTATGTTTACTTCAATAATGGCTCCTCAAAGTCGGGGTTCCTTGAAACTGGTTCTGTCATCAAGGTAATTTAGTGTGTATGTTTCCTACACTTCACATATGCATTCCCTTGTGTTATACAACCGTTCTCATTACATTTATCCATAGTTATGAAAAATGACTCATTATGCAATTAGGTTGCTGACAAGGTTGCGGCTGGTGAGTTGAGTTTTCCTATTGCTTTGGTCCGGCCTCCAGGCCACCATGGAAAACATAGCGAGCCAATTGGATTGTTTCTCTTCAACAATGTGGTTATTGCGGCTAATTATATCCTAAATCATAGGATTTCTGTCATGATTTTTAAACATTTCCATGACATTAGTATCCATCTCAACGGCTCCAAAAATAGTACGAAATAAAATTGGGAGCTAGTTGGTAAAGAAAGAACATCAGTAGAGGAAACTTCTATTCAAATAGTAGCCAAGTGGTATAATACATTAATGTAATGAGCATTCACTCATTGTTGTTCGTAAACTAAATTTCATACGTAATTAACACCTTTATTGCAGGGAATATGTAGTCCACACACTAAAGACCCGAATTGAGAAAATTGGTAGGCTAAATCCAATCCCATTGAAAGATTACCTTAACATCATGTTTGGCAATATTGGGGAAGGGATATGGGAGTTTAGAGTAGGGAGTTGCATTGACATTAGACATGGGATGAGTTGTTTTATTTCCATTCCCCTATTTGTCGCATGATGGGAATTATATGTGAGAATTATGATGAAGGGTTAAGATTTGCACACTAAAACAATCCCTTCCAACTCGCGACCCCTCCCATGTTAATAAAATGGTGCAAGTTGGAGTCTCAAGTGCCATGAGTAATCCCTTATGAACTCCGAATCTCCCTAACCGAACATATTTGAAGCCTCATAACCCTTCAATTCCCATTCCCTAGCTCTAGTTACCCCCAATAAAACATGTTGTAAATGAAGCTTAGCATGCAACATCTTGTAAGAATTCACTTGGCGGCTCTGCATCCTTGTGCAACAATACTGATTCTCATGGGGTGTTGTGATGTAAACCAAAGCTACCAACAATATTTGGATCACTGCAGTCAGTTTCTACTTCTTTTAGTCATCAACCTAGATTACATGGACGGTACTATACCACATAATGATAGTCGAAGCTTCCGTTGAAAACCTAATGCTGAATTGGTCGTTGAGAAGGTGGTGGCTTGTGACTTGAGTTTTTCTATTGCTTTGGTAAGGCTTCCGAAACGTAACAAGCCAATTGAATTTTATCTCTTCAACAATGTGGTTATTGTAGCTAAATATATCTTAAATCATAGGATTTCTATCATGATTTTTAATATTTAGATGACATTAGTATCCATATCAACGGCTCCAGAAATAGTATGAAAATAAAGTAGGGAGCTAGTTGCTAAAGAAAGAACGCCAGTAGACGAAACTTTAATCCTAATAGTAGCCAAGTGGTATAATAGATTAATATAATGAGAATTCACTCATTGTTGTTCATAAACTGAATGTAATATGTAATCCACACTTTTATTGAAGGGAATATGTAATCCACACACTGAAGACCCGAATTGAGAAAATTGGTAGGCTAGATCCAGTCTCATTGATAGATTACCCTAACAACATGTTTGGCAATACTTGGGAAGGGGGATGGGAGTTTACAGTAGGGAGTTGTATTGAGATTAGACATATGGGATGAGTTGTTTTATTCCCATTCCTCTGTTTGGCGCATGATGGGAATTATGTGTGAGAGCTTGAGGAGAAACTGTATTCCCTTGTTTGGTTTGTCGGAATTGATGAGGGACTCGACAAGGGAAATTAACGTAAGTTATGATGAAGGGTTAAGATTGAGTCACTAAAATAATTCCCTTCCCACACCAACCCTCTCCCCTGTTAATAAAATGGTGAGAGTTGGAGTCTCAAGCCCCATAACTATTCCCGTATGAACTCCCAATTCTCCTAACCAAACAATAGATTTGAAGTCTCATACACCTTCAATTCCCATTCCCTAGCTCTAGTTACCCCCAATAAAAGATGTTGTAAATGAAGCTTAGCATGCAACATCTTGTAAGAATTCGCTTGGCGACTCTCCATCCTTATGCAATAGTATTGATTTTCATGCGTTGTTGTGATGTCAACCAAAGATAACAACAATATTTGGATCACTGTGGTTAGTTTCTACTTCTTTTAATCATCAATCTAGATTTCATGGATGGTACCATACCGCATAATGATAGTCGAAGCTTCCGTTGAAACCCTAATGCCGAATTGGTCGTCATTGATGGTGACACCTTTTGGGTGTAAATTACCTTTTTTAAGGTGTGATTGTGAAGCTTTGTTGATAGCTCATTCTAAATGTTCTCTAGGAGAAAACCTTGAGCACGTCTGAAAAATATATAGCCTCTATGCATGCCCCAAACCATGTAGATCTAACAAGGAATATCAGCTCGAAGGATAATTACCATCGAAACAACACTGTTGAGATATCCAATTATGTTTACTTCAACGAAGGCTCCAAACCATGTAAATCTAACAGCGAATATCATAGACAAGTAGAATAAAAAATTAAGAATTAACTCATTGTTGTTCATGAATTGAAGCTCATATGTAATCCACACTTTTATTGAAGGGAATATGTAATGCACACACTGAAGGCCCGCATAGAAAAAATTGGTAGGCATCTCCAATTCTAGATAGATTGCCCTGAATGAAGTTACTATACAACATCTTGTAAGAATTCGCTTGTTAGTTCTCCATCTTTATGAAATTGTATTGATTTTCATATGGCACTGTGATGTAAGCCAAAGCTAACAGTAATATTTAGATCATTGTAGTTGGTTTATAATTCTTTTAATCAACAACCTGTAACAGATTGCATGGTACCATACCACCGCATTAAATTCAATGCTTCTAGGGAAAACCTAATACCGACTTCGTTTGTGGCGATGATGGTGACTCCTTCATGCAAGTTACCTCTTTGAAGGCATCATTGTGAATATTTTATATCTTGTTGAGCATTGTTGAGAAATATATAACATCTATGCATGCAACGAACCATGTAAATATGATAAATAATACCATCTTGAAGGACAACAACTATCAAAGCCACACTACTAAGAAATTCCATTACGTTTACTTCAACAAAGGCTCCTCAAAGTCTGCTTTCCTTGTAGCTAGTTTTGTCATTTACGTAATTTAGTGTGTAATTTTCCAGTGCTTCATGTATGCATACCCTGGTGTTATGCAACAGTTTTGTTCCATTGATCCCAAGTGCTAAAATAATGACTCATTATACAATTAGGTTGCTAATAAGGCTGCGGCTCGTGAGTTCAATTCTGCTATTGCTTTAGTCGGGCCTCCAGTCCACCATGCAGAACATAGGCAACCAACTGGATTTTGTTTCTTCAACAATGCGGCTATTGCAGCTAATTATCTCTTAAATCATAGGATTTCCATCATGATTGTCGGTGTCAAAACCGGCGGATCTCGAGCAGGGGGTCCCGAACTGTGCGTCTAAGGCGGTTGGTAACAGGAGGCAGGGGACACGATGTTTTACCCAGGTTCGGGCCCTCTTAATGGAGGTAAAACCCTATGTCCTGCTTGATTTATTATTGATTATATGACTATTACAAGAGTTGATCTACCACGAGATCGGCCGGTTTTGACACCGACATTGGTGCTTTCATTGAGAGTTCCTCTATGTCGTCGCCGTTTGGCTTGATGGCTCCTAGTATCATCGATAGCGATGCAGTCCAGGGTGAGATTTTTCTCCCCGGACAGATCTTTGTGTTCGGCGGCTTCACACTGCGGGCCAACTCACTTGGCCATCTGGAGCAGATCGAAAGTTACGCCCCTGGCCACCAGGTCAGGCTTGGAAACTTAAATTACACGGACGATATCCGCGGAGACTTGATCTTCGACGGATTCGAGCCCTTGCCTTGTGCGCCACACAGCCACGATGAGTACGATCTGGCTCTACCATCGGACAGTGTTCAAGAAATCGCACCAGCAGCCGCTCCGACCCACAATTCGGAGCCGGTTGCGCCATCCATGGAGGGGTGGATAGACCCCGTCGCGGAGGCCATATCCTTTGTGGCGATCGAGCCGAACATCGACCTTACCCTTCACGAGAGCCGTGTTGCCAAACTGCCGGATCCTTCTCCGGCCACGGACTCCGAACCGCCTGCGCCCGTTCCTATCGAATCCGATTGGGCGCCGATCATGGAGTTTACCTCCACGGATATTTTTCAGCACTCGCCCTTCGGCGACATACTGAACTCATTAAGGTCTCTCTCCTTGTCAGGAGGATCCTGGCCGAACTACGTCCGGCAGGATTGGGATGCGGATGACGAAGAAATTCGCCGCCCACCCACCACCCACTTAGTAGCCAGTGCCGATGACTTAACCGACATGCTCGACTTCGACTCCGAAGACATCGATGGTATGGACGATGATGCGGGAGTCGAAGAGGAACCAGTGCCCACAGGGCACTGGACAGCTAGCTCATCATACGATATATACATGGTGGACACACCCAAAGAAGGCAATGGCGACGAGACAACGGAGGATGACCCCTCCAAGAAGCAACCCAAGCGCCGGCGTCAGCGGCGCCACTCTAAGTCCCGCCAAGGCAAAAGTGGTGATGCCGGCACCGGAGATAATAGCACTCCGGACAATGCCGAAGACAACAACAATCCCCTCCAGCAAGATTTATAGCAGGAGGATGGATGAGCCAGCCCTCCTGAGAGAGCGGCAGATGGAGAGGCGGAGGATGATAATTACATGCCTCCCTCCGAAGACGAGGCAAGCCTCGGCGATGACAAATTCATCGTGCCAGAGGATCCCGTCGAACAAGAGCGCTTCAAGCTGATCAAGATTTGCTAGCTGACAGATAGATTGAAGTCCTGGCGACCGAGGAGTATAAACTCGAATGCCCCTCCAAGAGTTACCCAAAGTGCAGGTTGCTACCCTGACTGGAGGAGGAAGCACCGAAACCTACATCCCCAGCGTATGACGCGGCTGATCGGCCACCTCGTGGCCGCGACAGAGAGACATTCCAGCCAAAAGCTCAGCCCGCACCCCGACGTCATTCAAATAAAAAGCCATGGGGAAATACACTAGACTTGCGAGACGTATTGGAGGACAAAGCAAAACATGCAAGATCGATCTACGGATCACAAGGGCGCGCCACTATGCGAGACGATAATCGTCACGCCGGATACAATAAAAGTATGTCCGGCTGGGCCGAACACAGCGGGCAAAACTCATTCGAGCTGCGTCGCGATATAGCCCAGTACAGAGGTGCCGCACACCCCTTATGCTTCACAGATGAAGTAATGGATCATCAAATCCCAGAGGGTTTCAAACCCATAAATATAGAATCATACGACGGCACAACAGATCCTACGGTGATGACCTGTACATCCACATGGCCCGCGGTGATGACCTACACGCCATCAAATACCTCCCACTCAAACTCAAAGGACCAGCTCGGCCTTGGCTCAACAGCTTGCCAGCAGAGTCCATTGGCTGTTCGGAAGATCTGGAAGCCGCATTCCTCGAATACTTTCAGGGCACTTATGTGCGACCACCAGATGCCGATGACTTGAGCCACATAATTCGGCAGCCAGAGGAATCGGCCAGGCAATTCTGGACACGGTTCCTAACAAAGAAAAATCAAATCGTCGACTGTCCGGATGCAGAGGCCCTAGCAGCTTTCAAGCACAACATCCGCGACGAATGGCTCGCCCGGCACCTTGGCCAGGAAAACCCAAAATCTATGGCAGCCCTCACAACACTCATGACCCGCTTTTGTGCGGGAGAAGACAGCTGGCTGGCTCGCAGTAATAACATATCAAAGAACCATGGTACTTCGGATACCAAGGATAGCAATGGCAGGTCACGTCGCAACAAACATAAGCGCCGCATTAACAACGACAATACCAAGGATACGTCAGTCAATGTCGGATTCAAAGGCTCTAAACCCGGTCAGCGGAAAAAGCCATTCAAAAGAAGCACTCCGGGCCCGTCCAGTTTGGACCGTATACTCGATCGCTCGTGCCGAATACACGGCACCCCCGACAAGCCAACCAACCACACCAACAGGGATTGTTGGGTGTTCCAGCAGGCCGGCAAGTTAAATGCTGAAAACAAAGATAAGGGGTCATATAGCGATGACGAGGAGGAGCCCCGGCAGCCAAACACCGGAGGACAGAAGAGGTTCCCCCCACAAGTGTGGACGGTGAACATGATATACGCAACCCACATCCCCAAGAGGGAGCGGAAGTGTGTGCTCGGGGACATATATGCGTTGGAGCCAGTCGCCCCAAAGTTCAACCCATGGTCCTCCTGTCCGATCACCTTCGATCGCAGGGACCACCCCACTAGTATCCGTCATGGCGGATTCGCCGTACTGGTCCTAGACGCAATCATCGATGGATTTCATCTCACTCGAGTCCTTATGGATGGCGGCAGCAGCCTGAACCTGCTTTACTAGGACATAGTGCGCAAAATGGGTATAGATCCCTCAAGGATCAAACCCACAAAAACGACCTTTCAAGGTGTCATACCAGGTGTAGAGGCCCATTACAGAGGCTCAGTCACACTGGAAGTGGTCTTCGGATCCCCGGATAACTTCTGAAGCGAAGAGTTAATCTTCGACATAGTCCCGTTCCGAAGTGGCTACCACACACTGCTCGGGCGAACCACATTTTCAAGATTCAATGCGGTACCGCATTATGCATATTCAAGCTCAAGATGCCAGGACCTCGGGGGGTCATCACAGTCAATGGAAACACAGAGCGCTCTCTCCGCGCGGAGGAGCACACTGCGGCCCTCGCAGCAGAAGCACAAAGCAGCCTCTTAAGGCAATCCACTAGTTCGGCGATTGAGAACCCGGACACCTTCAAGCCCGCCCGGAGTAATCGGCAACTGGACCGCCTGGCACGTTCTGAGCTCGCATAGAAATTCGGCCCCCACCCCGGTCCCAGCCAAGCGGCGAAATCCGTGCCACGCATACATAATTACGCATTAAAAATACCATGGGCACAGGCGGGGAGGGGGCACGACTGCGGCACGCTCCAAGTCGCGGCTTAAACCACACTAGGGGCTTCCCGCTTTGTTATTTATCTCTTTCAGGACTTTAATCTCTGGAAACCCCATCCGGCAGCATGATTGCCGAACACATGATGTAGCAACCAAGGAGGCAGAAAGCTACGTCACACCACGGAACTCCCAGGTGGATTACGATAACGAGTGAAATATTTGCTCTAATACTGTTCCTCGGCTTTCCCTTGGAAGGGACATGTCAAACAGTCCCACTTTTTGCTTATCGCACTACTTGTATCATTCTGCTTTAACACACCGTTTTGAATAAACAACACATAGCATTAAGACTATTATCACATTCTTCCTTTTTATATATATGTTCATTCACGAAATCTAGCACCCATACACTCTGGTACGGCCAATACGCCAGGGGCTTAAACATACCCCATAATACGGCGTGAGAAGTCCGAACACTTTCGACAGTGCGGCACCCCAAACTTATAGCATTATATGCATCAGCTCCGAATCTTGTCTTGGGTCAATAGTTGGGTTTGCCCGGCTCCCATGTTTTGGTACCTTACGTTCCGCTATATCGGCTAAGGTAGCACTGGGAGACCTACTGCGATTGTGCCCCGGTTCTGCTAGGATAAGAACCTCAGTAGAGAAAGCTAAAACTGACTATCGTGATAAGGCGAGAGACTGGTCGCTGTTCGAGAGGTTTCAAGTCCCTAAATACTTATGCCGCTTAGAGCGAGGAGTCGGCCCTGTCCGGCTTAAGGCGTGTATCGCGCCCTGAATTCGGCCTTCTGAATACTAGGGGCTTCGCTGAAATTTAAAACTATAGAATTCTATGGCTAAGTGAGAGTGATAACGCATTATGGTCCAATTGCCTTGTTCGTTGTGCTGAGCACCTCCCTCGAAGGACCCAGCAATGGGAACAAGAGTTCTCAGGTTTTTCCCAAACACCCCAGCACTCGTGGCGTGGGGGCAGAAGCCGATGACTAGCCATCTCTCAGATTTGATAAACAGCCGAACAGAAGGTAAATTTTAAATTCAGACAAGCGTTGCATGGCGCATATGAACAAGTTTTCATAATACAGGATCACACAAGCAAGTTTACTCAAATATTACATCTTTCGTACACTCGTCCGCTACGAGACGGGCACCCTTCAGGACACCCTCATAGTACATCTTGGGGTGGCGATGCTCCTTTCCCTGCGGCGGCCCTTCCTTCACCAGCTTCACGACATCAATCTTAGCCCATTGCACTTCCACACGGGCGAAAGCCCGGCGTGCACCTTCGATACAGACGGACCGCTTGATGACTTCCAGCCGTGGGCAGGCATCCACAAGCCGCCTCACCATGCCGAAGTAGCTGTTGGGAAGGGCGTCGCCAGGCCACATCCGGACTATAAAGCCCTTCATGGCCTTTTCGGCCTCCTTGTGCAGCTCGACCAGTTGCTTCAGCTGATCGCTCAGAGGCATCGGGTGTTCGGTCCTAGTATACTGAGACCAGAACAGCTTCTCCGTTGAGCTTCCCTCATTGACCTGGTAAAACTGTGCGACATCCGACACGCTGTGTGGCAAATCTGCGAATGCTCCTGGAGAGCTCCGGATTCGGGTAAGTAACAAGTAATTTACTTTCACATACTTGCTTTGCATATAGAATGCCTTACCCGCCGCTATCTTCTTCATCGCATCAATCTCCTGGAGGGCCTTTTGGGCTTCGGCCTTGGCATTCTTTGCGCTCTCGAGGGCCGCGGCAAGCTCGGACTCTCACGTCTTCAAGTCAAGCTCCAACGCCTCGTGCTTCGTCACGAGAGCGTGGAGCTCTTGCTGCACCTCGCCCACCCGTGCCTCCTGCCTTTCCCGCTCGGTGCACTCCTTGGCCGCTTTGTTTTCGGCCTCGGATAGCGCTTGCTTTAGGGTCACCACCTCGGTCGTGGCCCATGGCAAATTTACGATGATCCTGTCATTTTGGAATCGCATTCTTTTTTATATATCCATAGACTAGGTATAACTTACCTTTGTTCTCCTTGAGCTGCCTCTTGGCAAGGCCGAGCTCTTCCTTGGACCCTTCGAGGTCCTGCTTCAGTGCGGTGACCTCCGCAGTCAGTGCGGCAGATGCCAGCAGCGAAGCCTGCATACGCATATAGACATATTTATATTAGACTCCTGCGATATTGTTTGATCCTCTGTTTGGCTTTTCTTTGTGAACACCGAACTGAGCAGCAGGGGCTACTGTCTATGCGGTAATATTTTTTCCTCTATTTCAAATACTTACCTCAAAGCCTGTTAGAAGGCTGGCACAGGCTTCAGTCAGTCCGCTCTTGGCGGACTGAACCTTCTGGATCACCACACTCATAATAGTGCGGTGATCTTCGTCGATGGAAGCGCTGCGAAGCGCTCCCAGCAGACTGTCCGGTGCCTCTGGATGGACAGAGGTCACCGGCACAGGCGTCTTGCCCCTTTTGGAAGGAGGCCACCTGCCTGAGTCTGGAACCACTGGAGGTTCCGGCGTGGTGTTCGGCTGAGGGCCGAACTCGGAGCCCTCGGGAGCCTTGCTCCCTCTGCTCCCGGAATCCGGAAGGTCGCCTTGAGGTGCCTCCGGGACTGTCTCCCCTCGACCCGGTTCCTCTTGAGACAATACCTTGGTGTTGTCCGTAGGGCAAGGGGAGGTGGCGGACGGAAGTGGATCGCTATCCATATCCGACGAGCCCAGGGAGTCGTCCGACGAAGATACGTCGATACGGGCTCATGGCGGTCTGCATAATCATAATTCAGCGTTGGGAGAAGCAGTGCGACAAAGGTATGCTATGAGTTACTCTGGCATCCGAACACTTACGACTTCGCCAGGGGCTTGGCCCTGAGCAGCCACTCGTCTTCGCCTTCGGCGGTGGTGGTGGAGTAGTCCGGAGGGAGAGTCCTTCCCTTCTTGGACCCTTCACCCCCCTGTTGGGGCGGCCTTCCTTTCCTTGTCTCCCTCGACTGGAGGGGGAGCATCTTCATCTTCCTCCTCGTCTTCGGGGGAGGAGTGCGTCGCGGAGTTATCGGACGATGAGTCCGATAACACCTGGCGTCGGGAACTCTTTCGGGTTCCCTTGGCCTTCTTGGTCTTCTCCGGCACCTTGTAAGGAGCCGGAGTCGGCATCTCCATCAGGAGAGCGTCCGTAGTGTCTTCGGGCAAAGGGGCTGGACAGTTAATCTGCTCCGACGTCTCCACCCAGTCCTGTCAAAGGCATGGAGATCAGACCCCGCACATGGTTAAGCTAGGGGAAATAAAATATCCTACCGGATGTATAGAACTCACCAAATGTGCTCGGCGCTTCGCGCTTAGCCCGCGGTCCTCGGTGAGAGAGGGAGGGACCTCGGCGCCCTTGAACAGCACCCTCCAGACATCCTTGTGCAGCGTGTCAAAGAGCTCGCTCAGAGTCTGGTGCTGGGCCGGGTCGAACTCCCACAAGTTGAAATCCCGTTGTTGACACGGGAGGATCCGGCGGATGAGCATGACCTGGACTATGTTGACAAGCTTGAGCTTCTTGCTTGCCATATTCTGGATACATTTCTGGAGTCCGTCCAGATCCACCGATGAACCCCAGGACAGGCCCTTCTCTTTCCAGGAGGTGAGCCACGTGGGGATTCCGGATCGAAACTCGAGGGCAGCCACCCAGTTGGTGTCGCGCGGCTCGGTGATGTAGAACCACACCGATTGCCACCCCTTTATGGTCTCCACGAAGGAGCCTTCAAGCCATATGACATTGGGCATCTTTCCCACCATGGCTCCGCCGCATTGTGCTTGTTGGCCTCCCACCACCTTCGGCTTGATATTGAAGGTCTTTAACCACAGGCCGAAGTGGGGCCGGATGCGGAGGAAAGCCTCACACACGACGATGAACTCCGAAATGTTGAGGATGAAGTTTGGGGCCAGATCATGGAAGTCTAGCCCGTAGTAGAACATGAGACCACGGACTAATGGATGGAGGGGAAACCCCAGTCCGCGGAGGAAGTGGTGGAGGAAAACTACCCTCTCGTGAGGTTCAGGGGTAGGAACGATCTGCCCCATAGCGGGCAGCCCATGCGCGATATTTGCGGCCAAGTATCCGGCTCCACGCAGCTTCTTGATGTGTCCCTTCGTAACGGAGGAAGCCATCCATTTGCCTCCCACTCCGGACATGATTGGAGAAGGTTGAGGGGAAGGATGTGTACTTGGGCGTTGAAGCTCGAGTGCGCAAGAATGGATGAGCAAGGAGGAAGAAGGCGTGGGTAGAAAAAGGTTAAACCTTGTCCCTTTATAAGGGCGGCTGAAACTATGCGCCCCCACTAGCCTGGTAAAACTCGCTTATCCCCCAAGCGCCATAATCGATGGCGCGGTTGGGTTATCCACGCCCGTATTGATGAGAATCCCGTAATAAGGGGGACACGATCTCTGCTTTGACAAGACGTGTCAAGAAACTGCCTCGCATTATGTGCGGGGCTAGTTAAAGGAAATGGTTCGAATAATCCCCGGGCGATGGCATAATGTCATGTTGCCAAAACGTGTTAGCAGATTAGATTTGTGGAAATATTATTCTCTCTAGGGTGGTATGTGGAACTTATTTTGCAGGGTCGGACACTATCCTTGTATTCAAATTCTTCCATGGTGTATTCGGAGGAGGAACCCGCCTTGCAATGCCGAAGACAACACTTCGCGCCGGACTCATCGTCATTGAAGCCTGGTTCAAGGGCTACCGAGGGAGTCCTGGATTAGGGGGTCTCCAGACAGCCGGACTATATCCTTTGGCCGGACTGTTGGACTGTGAGGATACAAGATTGAAGACTTCGTCTCGTGTCCGGATGGGACTCTACTTGGCGTGGAAGGCAAGCTAGGCAATACGAATATGTATATCTCCTCCTTTGTAACCGACCTTGTGTAACCATATGTTGGGAACGTAGTAATTTCAGAAAAAATCCTACGCACACGCAAGATCATGGTGATGCATAGCAATGAGGGGGGAGAGTGTTGTCTACGTACCCTGGTAGACCGGAAGCGGAAGCGTTAGCACAACGCGGATGATGTAGTCGTACGTCTTCACGGCCCGACCGATCAAGCACCGAAACTACGGCACCTCCGAGTTCAAGCACACGTTCAGCTCGATGACGATCCCCGTACTCCGATCCAGCAAAGTGTCAGGGATGAGTTCTGTCAGCACGACGGCGTGGTGACGATCTTGATGTTCTACCGTCGCAGGGCTTCGCCTAAGCACCGCTACAATATTATCGAGGATTATGGTGGAGGGGGGCACCGCACACGTCTAAGAGATCGATGATCAATTGTTGTGTCTATGGGTTGCCCCCCTGCCCCCGTATATAAAGGAGTGGAGGAGGGGGCCCGCCAAGGAGGGTGGCGCGCCCAACGGGGGTAGTCCAACTCCCACCGGGAGTAGGACTCCCCTTTTTCCTATTAGGAGTAGGAGAGGGAAGGAAGAGGAAGGAGGGAGGAAGGAAAGGGGGGGCCGGCCCCCTTCCCAATTCGGATTGGGCTTGGGGGGGGGGCGCCCCCTCCCTTGCTCCTTTCCCCTCCTTTCCACTAAAGCCCAATAAGGCACATATACCTCCCGGGGGGTTCCGATAACCTCCCGATGATCCGATATTGTCCCAATCTCACCGGGAACCTTTCTGGTGTCCAAATATAGTCGTCCGATATATCGATCTTCATGTCTCGACCATTTTGAGACTCCTCGTCAAGTCCGTGATCACATCCGGGACTCCGAACAACCTTCGGTACATCAAAATATATAAACTCATAATGAAACTGCCATCGTAACATTAGGCATGCGGACCCTACGGGTTCGAGAACAATGTAGACATGACCGAGACACGTCTCCAGTCAATAGCCAATAGCGGAACCTGGATGCTCATATTGGCTCCTACATATTCTACGAAGATCTTTATCGGTCAGACCACATAACAACATACGTTGTTCCCTTTGTCATCGGTATGTTACTTGCCCGAGATTCGATCGTCGGTATCTCAATACCTAGTTCAATCTTGTTACCGGCAAGTCTCTTTACTCGTTCCGTAATACATCATCTTGTAACTAACTTATTAGTTGCATTGCTTGCAAGGCTTGAGTGATGTGCATTACCGAGAGGGCCCAGAGATACCTCTCCGACAATCGGAGTGACAAATCCTAATCTCGAAATACGCCAACCCAACATGTACCTTTGGAGACACCTGTAGAGCACCTTTATAATCACCCAGTTACGTTGTGACATTTGGTAGCACACAGAGTGTTCCTCCGGTAAACAGGAGTTGCATAATCTCATAGTCATAGGAACATGTATAAGTCATGAAGAAAGCAATAGCAACATACTAAACGATCGGGTGCTAAGCTAATGGAATGGGTCATGTCAATCACATCATTCTCCTAATGATGTGATCCCGTTAATCAAATGGCAACTCATGTCTATGGTTAGGAAACATAACCATCTTTGATTAACGAGCTAGTCAAGTAGTGGCATACTAGTGACACTTTGTTTGTCTATGTATTCACACAAGTATTATGTTTCCGGTTAATACAATTCTAGAATGAGTAATAAACATTTATCATGATATAAGGAAATAAATAATAACTTTATTATTGCCTCTAGGGCATATTTCCTTCAGTCTCCCACTTGCACTAGAGTCAATAATCTAGATTACACAGTAATGATTCTAACACCCATGGAGCCTTGGTGCTGATCATGTTTTGCTCGTGGAAGAGGCTTAGTCAATGGGTCTGCTACATTCAGATCCGTATGTATCTTGCAAATCTCTACGTCTCCCACCTGGACTAGATCCCGGATGGAATTGAAGCGTCTCTTTATGTGCTTGGTTCTCTTGTAAAATCGGGATTCCTTTGCCAAGGCAATTGCACCAGTATTGTCACAAAAGATTTTCATTGGACCCGATGCATAAGGTATGACACCTAGATCGGATATGAACTCCTTCATCCAGACTCCTTCGTTTGCTTCTTCCGAAGCAGCTATGTACTCCTCTTCACATGTAGATCCCGCCATGATGCTTTGTTTAGAACTGCACCAACTGACAGCTCCACCGTTTAATGTAAATACGTATCCGGTTTGCGATTTAGAATCGTTCGGATCAGTGTCAAAGCTTGCATCAATGTAACCATTTACGATGAGCTCTTTGTCACCTCCATATATGAGAAACATATCCTTAGTCCTTTTCAGGTATTTCAGGATGTTCTTGACCGCTGTCCAGTGATCCACTCCTGGATTACTTTGGTACCTCCCTGCTAGACTTATAGCAAGGCACACATCAGCTCTGGTACACAGCATTGCATACATGATAGAGCCTATGGCTGAAGCATAGGGAACATCTTTCATTTTCTCTCTATCTTCTGCAGTGGTCGGGCATTGAGTCTTACTCAACTTCACACCTTGTAACACAGGCAAGAATCCTTTCTTTGCTTGATCCATTTTGAACTTCTTCAAAACTTTGTCAAGGTATGTGCTTTGTGAAAGTCCAATTAAGCGTCTTGATCTATCTCTATAGATCTTAATGCCCAATATGTAAGCAGCTTCACCGAGGTCTTTCATTGAAAAACTCTTATTCAAGTATCCCTTTATGCTATCCAAAAATTCTATATCATTTCCGATGAGCAATATGTCATCCACATATAATATCAGAAATGCTACAGAGCTCCCACTCACTTTCTTGTAAATATAGGCTTCTCCAAAAGTCTGTACAAAACCAAATGCTTTGATCACACTATCAAAGTGTTTATTCCAACTCCGAGATGCTTGCACCAGTCCATAAATGGATCGCTGGAGCTTGCACACTTTGTTAGCTCCCTTTGGATCGACAAAACCTTCCGGCTGCATCATATACAACTCTTCTTCCAGAAATCCATTCAGGAATGCCGTTTTAACATCCATCTGCGAAATTTCATAATCATAAAATGCGGCAATTGCTAACATGATTCGGACAGACTTAAGCATCGCTACGAGTGAGAAGGTCTCATCGTAGTCAATCCCTTGAACTTGTCGAAAACCTTTTGCGACAAGTCGACTTTCTAGACAGTAACATTACCGTCGGCGTCAATCTTCTTCTTGAAGATCCATTTATTTTCAATTGCTTGCCGATCATTGGGGAAGTCAACCAAAGTCCACACTTTGTTCTCATACATGGATCCCATCTCATATTTCATGGCTTCAAGACATTTTGCAGAATCTGGGCTCACCATTGCTTCTTCATAGTTCGTAGGTTCATCATGATCTAGTAGCATGACTCCCAGAACATGATTACCATACCACTCTGGTGCGGATCTTACTCTGTTTGATCTACGAGGTTCAGTAGCAGCTTGATCTGAAGTTCTATGATCATCATCATTAACTTCCTCACTTATTGGTGTAGGTGTCACAGAAACCGGTTTCTGTGATGTACTACTTTCCAATAAGGGAGCAGGTACAGTTACCTCATCAAGTTCTACTTTCCTCCCACTCACTTCTTTCGAGAGAAACTCCTTCTCTAGAAAGGATCCATTCTTAGCAACAAATGTCTTGCCTTCGGATCTGTGATAGAAGGTGTACCCAACAGTCTCCTTCGGGTATCCTATGAAGACACATTTCTCCGATTTGGGTTCGAGCTTATCAGGTTGAAGCTTTTATACATAAGCATCGCAGCCCCAAACTTTCAGAAACGACAACTTTGGTTTCTTGCCAAACCATAGTTCATAAGGCGTCATCTCAACGGATTTTGATGGTGCCCTATTTAACGTGAATGCGGCCGTCTCTAAAGCATAACACCAAAATGATAGCGGTAAATCTGTAAGAGACATCATAGATCGCACCATACCAAGTAAAGTATGATTACGACGTTCAGACACACCATTACGCTGTGGTGTTCTGGGTGGCGTGAGTTGCGAAACTATTCCGCATTGTTTCAAATGTAAACCAAACTCGTAACTCAAATATTCTCCTCCACTATCAGATCGTAGAAACTTTATTTTCTTGTTACGATGATTTTCAACTTCACTCTGAAATTCTTTGAACTTTTCAAATGTTTTAGACTTATGTTTCATTAAGTAGATATACCCATATCTGCTTAAATCATCTGTGAAGGTGAGAAAATAACGATATCCACCACGAGCTTTAACATTCATTGGACCACATACATCTGTATGTATGATTTCCAAGAAAGATGTTGCACTCTCCATAGTACCGGAGAACGGCGTTTTAGTCATCTTGCCCATGAGGCACGGTTCGCAAGTACCAAGTGATTCATAATCAACTGGTTCCAAAAGTCCATCAGTATGGAGTTTCTTCATGCACTTTACACCGATATGACCTAAACGGCAGTGCCACAAATAAGTTGCACTATCATTATCAACTCTGCATCTTTTGGCTTCAATATTATGAATATGTGTATCACTACTATCGAGATTCATCAAAAATAGACCACTCTTCAAGGGTGCATGACCATAAAAGATATTACTCATATAAATAGAACAACCATTATTCTCTGATTTAAATGAATAACCGTCTCGCATCAAACAAGATCCAGATATAATGTTCATGCTTAATGCTGGCACCAAATAACAATTATTTAGGTCTAATACTAATCCCGATGGTAGATGTAGAGGTAGCGTGCCGACCGCGATCACATCGACTTTGGAACCATTTCCCACGCGCATCGTCACCTCGACCTTCGCCAGTGTTCGCTTAATCCGTAGTCCCTGTTTCGAGTTGCAAATATTAGCAACAGAACCAGTATCAAATACCCAGGTGCTACTGCGAGCTCTAGTAAGGTACACATCAATAACATGTATATCACATATACCTTTGTTCACCTTGCCATCCTTCTTATCCGCCAAATACTTAGGGCAGTTCCGCTTCCAGTGACCAGTCTGCTTGCAGTAGAAGCACTCAGTTTCAGGCTTAGGTCCAGACTTGGGTTTCTTCTCCTGAGCAGCAACTTGCTTGCTTTTCTTCTTGAAGTTCCCTTTCTTCTACCCCTTGCCCTTTTTCTTGAAACTAGTGGTCTTGTTGACCATCAACACTCGATGCTCCTTCTTGATTTCTACCTCCGCAGCTTTTAGCATTGCGAAGAGCTCGGGAATTGTCTTATCCATCCCTTGCATATTATAGTTCATCATGAAGCTCTTGTAGCTAGGTGGAAGTGATTGGAGAATTCTGTCAATGATGCAATCATCCGGAAGATTAACTCCCAGTTGAATCAAGTGATTATTATACCTAGACATTTCAAGTATATGCTCACTGACAGAACTGTTCTCCTCCATCTTGCAGCTATAGAACTTATTGGAGACTTCATATCTCTCAATCCGGGCACTTGCTTGAAATATTAGCTTCAACTCCTGGAACATCTCATATGCTCCATGACGTTCAAAACGTCGTTGAAGACTTGGTTCTAAGCCGTAAAGCATGGCACATTGAACTATTGAGTAGTCATCAGCTTTGCTCTGCCAGACGTTCTTAACGTTGTCAGTTGCATCAGCAGCAGGCCTGGCACCCAGCGGTGCTTCCAGGACATAATTCTTCTGTGCAGCAATGAGGATAATCCTCAAGTTACGGACCTAGTCCGTATAATTGCTACCATCATCTTTCAACTTTGCTTTCTCAAGGAACGCATTAAAATTCAACGGAACAACAGCACGGGCCATCTATCTACAATCAAACATAAACAAGCAAGATACTATCAGGTACTAAGTTCATGATAAATTTAAGTTCAATTAATCATATTACTTAAGAACTCCCACTTACAAAGACATCCCTCTAATCTTCTAAGTGATCACGTGATCGAAATCAACTAAACCATAACCGATCATCACGTGAAATGGAGTAGTTTTCAATGGTGAACATCACTATGTTGATCATATCTACTATATGATTCACGCTCGACCTTTCGGTCTCAGTGTTCCGAGGCCATATCTGCATATGCTAGGCTCGTCAAGTTTAACCCGAGTATTCTGCGTGTGCAAAACTGGCTTGCACCCGTTGTAGATGGACGTAGAGCTTATCACACCCGATCATCACGTGGTGTCTGGGCACGACGAACTTTGGCAATGGTGCATACTCAAGGAGAACACTTTTATCTTGAAATTTAGTGAGATATCATCTTATAATGCTACCGTCGATCAAAGCAAGATAAGATGCATAAAAGATAAACATCACATGCAATCAATATAAGTGATATGATATGGCCATCATCATCTTGTGCTTGTGATCTCCATCTCTGAAGCATCGTCATGATCACCATCGTCACCGGCGCGACACCTTGATCTCCATCGTAGCATCGTTGTCGTCTCGCCAATCTTATGCTTCCACGACTATCGCTACCGCTACCGCTTAGTGATAAAGTGAAGCATTACAGCGCAATTGCATTGCATACAATAAAGCGACAACCATATGGCTCCTTCCAGTTGCCGATAACTCGGTTACAAAATATGATCATCTCATACAATAAAATTTAGCATCATGTCTTGACCATATCACATAACAACATGCCCTGCAAAAACAAGTTAGACATCATCTACTTTGTTGTTGCAAGTTTTACGTGGCTGCTACGGGCTTAGCAAGAACCGTTCTTACCTACGCACCAAAACCACAACGACAGTTTGTCAAGTTGGTGCTGCTTTAGCCTTCGCAAGGACCGGGCGTAGCCACACTCGGTTCAACTAAAGTTGGAGAAACTGATACCCGCCAGCCACATGTGTGCAAAGCACGTCGGTAGAACCAGTCTCGCGTAAGCGTACGCGTAATGTCGGTCCGGGCCGCTTCATCCAACAATACCGCCAAACCAAAGTATGACATGCTGGTAAGCAGTATGACTTATATTGCCCACAACTCACTTGTGTTCTACTCGTGCATATAACAACAACGCATAAAACCTAGGCTCGGATGCCATTGTTGGGGAACTTAGTAATTTCAAAAAAATTCCTACGCACACGCAAGATCATGGTGATGCATAGAAACGAGGGGGGAGAATGTTGTCTACGTATCCTCGTAGACCGGAAGCGGATGCGTTAGCACAACGTGGTTGATGTGGTCGTACGTCTTCACGGCCCGACCGATCAAGCACCGAAACTACGGCACCTCCGAGTTCTAGCACACGTTCAGCTCGATGACGATCCCCGGACTCCGATCCAGCAAAGTGTCGGGGATGAGTTCCGTCAGCATGACGGCGTGGTGACGATCTTGATGTTCTACCGTCGCAGGGCTTCGCCTAAGAACCACTACAATATTATCGAGGATTATGGTGGAGGGGGGCACCGCACACGGCTAAGAGATCAATGATCAATTGTTGTGTCATGGGGCGCCCCTGCCCCCGTATATAAAGGAGTGGAGGAAGGGGTCGGCCAAGGAGGGTGGCACGCCCAAGGGGGGGAGTCCAACTCCCACTAGGAGTAGGACTCCCCTTTTTCCTATTAGGAGTAGGAGAGGGAAGGAAGAGGAAGGAGGGAGGAAGGAAAGGGGGGGCCGACCCCCTTCCCAATTCGGATTGGGCTTGGGGGGGGGCGCCCCCTCCCTTGCTCCTTTCCCCTCCTTTCCACTAAGGCCCAATAAGGCCCATATACCTCCCGGGGGGTTCCGATAACCTCCCGGTGACCCGGTATTGTCCCAATCTCACCCGGAACCTTTTCGGTGTCCAAATATAGTCGTCCAATATATCGATCTTTATGTCTCGACCATTTTGAGACTCCTCGTCAAGTCCGTGATCACATCCGGGACTCCGAACAACCTTCGGTACATCAAAATATATAAAATCATAATGGAACTGTCATCGTAACGTTAAGCGTGCGGACCCTACGGGTTCGAGAACAATGTAGACTTGACCAAGACTTGTCTCCAGTCAATAACCAATAGCGGAACCTGGATGCTCATATTGGCTCCTACATATTCTACGAAGATCTTTATCGGTCAGACCGCATAACAACATACGTTGTTCCCTTTGTCATCGGTATGTTACTTGCCCGAGATTCGATCGTCGGTATCTCAATACCTAGTTCAATCTCGTAACCGGCAAGTCTCTTTACTCGTTCCGTAATACATCATCTTATAACTAACTTATTAGTTGCATTCCTTGCAAGGCTTAAGTGATGTGCATTACCGAGAGGGCCCAGAGATACCTCTCCGACAATCGGAGCGACAAATCCTAATCTTGAAATACGCCAACCCAACATGTACCTTTGGAGACACCTGTAGAGCACCTTTATAATCACCCAGTTACGTTGTGACATTTGGTAGCACACAAAGTGTTCCTCCGGTAAACGGGAGTTGCATAATCTCATAGTCATAGGAACATGTATAAGTCATGAAGAAAGCAATAGCAACAGACTAAATGATCGGGTGCTAAGCTAATGGAATGGGTCATGTCAATCACAGCATTCTCCTAATGATGTGATTCCGTTAATCAAATGACAACTCATGTCTATGGTTAGGAAAGATAACCATCTTCGATTAACGAGCTAGTCAAGTAGAGGCATACTAGTGACACTTTGTTTGTCTATGTATTCACACAAGTATTACGTTTCCGGTTAATACAATTCTAGCATGAATAATAAACATTTATCATGATATAAGGAAATAAATAATAACTTTATTATTGCCTCTAGGGCATATTTCCTTCACCCTAGCCCCCTCCGGTGTCTATATAATCATACCATAGGCTAGCTTCTAGGGTTTAGCCTCTCCGATCTCATGGTAGATCAACTCTTGTAATACTCATATCATCAAGAATCAATCAAGCAGGACGTAGGTTTTTACCTCCATCAAGAGGGCCCGAACCTGGGTAAAACATCGTGTCCCCTGCCTCCTGTTAGCATCCGCCTTAGATGCCAAGTTCGGGACCCCCTACCCGAGATCCACCGGTTTTGACACCGACAATGATTTTTAAACATTGGCATGAAATTTGTATCCATCTCAAGGGTTGTAGAAAATAGTATGAAAATATAATTAGCACCAAGTTTCTTAGGAAAGAACTCTAGGCAAGGAAATTTGTATTCAAATCATAGCCAAGTGGTATAATCCATTAATATATTGAGCATTCACTCATTGTTGTTCATAAACTATAGTTCATATGTAATCGACACTTTAATTGCAAGGAATATGTAATCCGCACACTCAATGCCCAAATTGAAAAAACTGGTATGCTAGCTCTGACCCCAATTATAGAATACCCTAAATGAAGCTTACCCTGCAACATTTTGTAAGAATTCACTTTCCAGTCTCTATAATTGTGCAACATAATTGATTTTCATGGAGTGATGTTATGTAAAGCAAAGCTAACAACAATATTTGGGGCACTATGGTAGGTTTCTACTTATTTTATTCATCAACCTGGATGAGATGGTATGGTACGGTACCACATCACAAAAATCAACACTTCCCTCGAAAGCCAAATGATGACTTGTTAGTAGGGACAATGATGATGCGGCCGGGCATCAAGTACCTTCTTGAAGGCATCATTGTGAAGGTATTATAGGTCGCTCTTGTGCTTTGGCTGAAAGCCTCGAGCATTGTTGAGAATATAGCCTCTTTGATGCCATGATCCATGTAAATCTAACAAGGAATATCAGCTTCAAGGATAATTACCATCAAAAAAATACCGCCGAGAAATTGATTATGTTTACTTCAACAAAGGCTTCTCAAAGTTTGTTGTCCTTGCAACTAGTTCTGTCATCAAGGTAATTTAGTGTGCGCTTCTCCTACATTGCATATCTACATTCCCTATTGTTATAAAATAGTGTTGGTTCCATTATTCCTGAGTGCTGAAAAATGACTCATTTGGCAATTCGATTGCCGAGAAGTTTGCGCTTGGTGAGTTGAGTTATGCTATTACTCAAGTCACACATCCAAGCCACCATGCAAATATAGTGAGCCAATTGGATTTTGCTAGTAAAACAATGTGCTTGTTGCATCTAATTATGTCTTAAATCGTACAACTCCCATCATGATTTTGGAACATTGGCATGACATTAGAATCAATATCAACGGCTCGAGAAATAGTATGAAAATAAAATCGGTTCCAAGTTGCTTAGGAAATAACTACAATTGAGCTATGTACACAAATCATAGCCAATAAGTATAATACATTAATATATTGAACATTTACTCATTGTTGTTCATAAATTGAAGTTCATATGTAATCTAGTATTTATTGGACAGAATATGTAATCCACACCCCAAAGGACCAAATAGACAAAATTGGTAGACCAGCTCCAAACCTGTCATGGTTTTGTCACGGCAGATGTCCTAGAGAAAGGACTTAGTCGTGGAGCCATCGCGATGGGTTAGCTTGAAAGGGTTAAAGCAGACACAAGGACGCAAGAGAGTTTATACTATTTCGGCCCCTTCAATGAAGGTAAAAGCCTACGTCTAGTTGTGATGGAATTGATGGGTGTTTCGATGACTAGGGAGCAAATAAGCTTCGCCTATGTCTCGAGTTGTTGTCTGTCGTCCCTGAACCGCCGCCGGGTCGTCCCCTTATATACATGGGTGACGCCCATCGGTTTACAGAATCCCAACACCGGCTCATAGATGTGTCCGGTTTGGTTTCTACTTATTCCTAACTTACAATACAAGTTACATATTGACGCCGGTTTACGGCTACAGGCTCTCAACCGATTATGGGTCTTGAGCCCTCATCTACCTTCATGGGCTTTAACATGCTTAACTACTGATGAAGTTAATCCGGCCCAGATAGACCGGTTTACGCCCAGTAGTAATATCCCCAACATTAGGCCCCAGATTGATTTGAACAGGTTCATGTCAATCCTTAGCAAAAACTTCATCTTCAACATCTTCTTGTAGTTTGGTGAACCGCCGTGATGTCATCTTCTCTGATTGCTGTAAATCGGCGTGACGTCATCTATCATAAATAAACTATCCGTGATACCTTCTTGTTTAATAGATCTGCGATAATCGAGGCGACAGCTCTGTTTCCAAACTTGCGGCTCCTTGATTTTCGCGCCTGACCCATGTCTCTTGCTTTATAAATAGGACCGAAGGGTCATTTCTTTTTCCCCTTCGTGCCCTTCTGCTTCGTCTTCCTCGCGTCGCCCAGTCTTCGGAGCTCTGCCGCCGTCGTCGACCTCTGCACCAACTTTGGCCGCTGCATCACCCTGAGCGTACCAGAGCACCATGGCGACCTTCCGCTTCTTCCTCAGCTCTGGTAAGTCTTCTATCCCTTTCATCATAGATCTATTCTAGGGTTTCCATGGCTTGCTTCTTGTTCATATGATAGATCCTTAGACGAGTCTGTGAATCTTCGCTCTATGTAGCAGTAGTTTTTATCCTCCGTTTTCACTTTCGCATATTAAGACCATAGATCTTATCCGTACCTTCGCTTATTGATTCGGCACTGCTCCTTTAGGGCCTTGATTATTTATCTCCTTTATAAACATGTTCCAGATCCAAAGCTGTAGTATAATCTTGTGAAATCTGTTTTTGCGTACTTACTCATCTGCAGTCTTGACTGTTCAATGCTTAGATCAGGCGTTTTAACTTTGTAGAAAAATTTGACAAACCGGTATATACCATTAGTCCCCTTGTTGAACCGCCAGATGTTGGTTGCTTCATGAAACTCCGGTTCAGATAGTTCTGCCTCCGGTTTAACAGTGCCCATACCAACGTACCTTGATCAAATGAATTTTTGAACCGGGATCTTCTACCTTGTAGATTCCATCATGGCCAAGCAAGTATATGAGTGCAATTGGGTCCCTTCTCACGTCACAGAGGATCAACTGGACGATTTAGTCCTGATTGGCGCCTTGGGCAGCAAAGACACCATCCATTGGAGGGCTCCTGGCAAAGAATGCCCCCCCACACCTCGAGAAGGAGAGGTTGTTGTTTTCGTAGACCACTTAGCCCGGGGCTTTAAACCGCCTGGTTCTAAATTTTACCGGGACGTTTTAGCTGATTTTCAACTCCATCCACAAGACACTGGCCCCAACTCTGTTACAAATATGTGCCACTTCCAAGTGCTCTGTGAGGTGTTCTTTCAAGAGGAGCCCACAGTGGAATTATTCAGAGATCTTTTCCATCTAAACCGCCGTACTGAGTTTACTGATGGCTCTAATACGGAGTTGGGTGGCATGGCGATTCAAAAAAGGAAAGAGGTCACATACCCTCATGCCATGCCGCACAGTCACCCCAAGGAGTGGAATCAGACATGGTTCTACTGCAAAGACACCTCCCCTGCTGGTGAGAATCCCTTGCCTGGCTTTCGTCCGGAGCAGCTCAGCAATACACATCCTTTTCCTCAAAGATTGACTACCCAGGAGAGAAGCAAATATGCTCCCCAGCTGTCAAAGCTCAGAGCCTTTATGGCCAACGGTTTAATAGGGGTTGACCTTGCTCGCTGTTGGATATCATGGAGCATACTGCCCCTTAGTCAGCGCTCCGGTTTGATGTGCGAATATACTGGTAGTGTGGATGACCCACTGCGACATTCAAGACTCCAGCTCTCCAGTGAAGAAATCACAGAGGCTATGCGTAAGATACTGAATGAACCGGAACACGTCTGTGCTAGAACCGGCCTGCTTCCCTTTTGTGCCACCAACAAACCGCCAGCTGTAAGACTTTAATTTTTCTCTTTGCTGAATCTGTTATTGATATGTCTGGTCATTGTTTTTAATATCAGTGTCTGCATAATCAGGGCGATGATCCGTTTGGAGCAAAAAGCTGCCGCAGGAGAAACCAGAGAAAACAGATAAACCGGAAAGAGCAACCCGACAAAAGACTAAAGCTGTGAAGAAGACTGCCCACCGGAAAAGAACCACTGCATCTTCTAATCCGGCCCCTGATGATGAGGTGGATAATCCGGACAAAAATCTGCCAGGCAAACCGGAAAGTTAAATTTTCTCATCCTCTTGCTTATTTGGATCCTAAACTTCTTATGAAGACTCAACAACACGAAGCTCGCCGCACCACCCGGCACAGCGGCCAGGTAGTTACCTCCGCCGGTTTACCGAACAGTCCGGTTCGGAAACGTCATTCCGAGGTGTCTAATTCGCTTGTCAGTGCTTGTCCTAAAGTGGGCTGCTTTCGTCAACCTCTTAATCCGTCTGACTCCGATTACCAGGTTGTTTCCCACTCATCTTCTGGCGAGTCATCGGCTACTCAGCTCCCACCGCTCAAAACGGTGCTTGGGTAAGCTATATTTATTGTGATGTTTGCAATACATTTCCTTAGAACATATGCTGTATTTAATTTTGTTATTCTTCTCAGGGCCAAACCTAGGCCAAGCAAGAAGGCTCGCCTAGACAAAGCGGCCAAAGAAGATGTCATTCTTGAAGCGGCTATCTCTGAGGATATTCCCAACAATCCATCGCAGCCAGATGATGATCTTATTGCTGAAGAGAGACCTGTTGATACCTCAGGCCCTATCCAACAGCCCACAGGTTCCATCCGGATTGAAAGCTCCACCGGTCCAGCAAAACCTACTGAGAAGCCAACAGCTCCAGTGCAAACCAGCGATTCCAAGGATGATGAGGTTGTTATTACTGGCACTGGCCATACTGAACCAAGCAATCCTGTCGCTTTATCCAAACATTCTGCCAAGGAAGAATTTGCTGCTTTTGGCAAAGGCACGTGGAACGCTGATCTGACGGCTTACGCTGCTCTGAACGCCCAAGACATCCGTTCCGGCTATCTGAACCAGCTGTATACCATCCGTGACTACGAAGCCGGTCTGGTTAATATGATGAAAGATAAATATGAGGTAACTTCCATATGCTCCTTCCTGCTTGTATGCTTTTATTCTTGCTGACTCTCCTAGCCCCCAAGGGCCGGTTTGAACTATTCTTTCAAACCGGGACTTAATAATATAAATCTTGATGCTTTGAAATTTGCTGATGTAGCCCCCAAGGGCTGGTTCAACTTAGCGCAGTTAAACCGGTACTTTAAGTAATTGAAACTGCCGCATCAGAATACATATGATCAAATAGCCATGAGCCCCCAACTGCCTAGTTGAATGCTTGCATTGATCTTGGGACTTTGTAAACAATTGAAAGATGAAGATCGAATACGCATTAGCCCCCAAGTGCTAAGCGCATAACTTGTTATGTGGTTGGTACTTGAATCCTTCTACCGATTTGTTGAAACATATATCTGTATGCCTACAGGCGGAGCTGAAGGTGAAAGACAACCAAGCCATCGATCTGCAAGAAAATCTGAAAACCCAACAGGCTGAAACCTCCAAAGCAAAAGAGGAATTGGCCAGTGCCTTAAGCGCCATGGAACAACTTAAGGAGAACTTCAAGAAGAAACGGGCGGATTGGGCCACTGAGAAGTCCGCTTTGATCAAACGAGCAGAGGATGTCGAGGATGCACTAAAACCAGTGACGGATGAACTGACTAGCATAAAGCGGCATGTTCATGCCATGACCACTGCTATCTTTGGTAAGCCAGCTTGCCTTCTGAATTGGTTCTGGCTTCTTACAGAGTCGCCCGTTTTATTAACCCTTTATGGTATTTCAGGGACACACATTGGTCACTTGGGGTCAGATGTGCGGAAGAAATTGAAAGCCGCCTATACCTTGGTTGAACAATTGTATACTGGTGCCCAGCAGATCATCTGTACCGCGTCTCATAACAAACCGGCGCCCACTTTGATTCAAGATACTCTGATGAAACTGTCAGTGCTTCCTGCCCGGGTTGAAGAGCTGAAGAAATCTGCTGCTCGAACCGGTGCAATCAATGCTTTAATCCGAGCAAAAGCCTGGGTGCCGGATTTTGATCCTATTGAAGCGGCTCAGGGCTATCCCAGCTTGAAGGAAGACGGGTCAGAATTTGGCGAAGCGGATTTGCGAGCAATAAACCGGGAGGTACGTCCGCTAGCTTGTCAACTGGCTGAGGAAGCAGACTTGTCTCATTATCAAGCCCAATATGACAGCCAGAACAAGCGAATAGCTGCACCAATCCATGAATTGGAAAATCTTATCCCTCCAATCCGTAAGCATACTTACGCTCCCGATATTGACCCGTCTTCGCTAATCCATGACGAAGCTGTATTTCAAGCATTAATGGGAATCGACTGGACAACTGTGGATTTCCAGCCACTGGGTAGAGAAACGGAAGCTGAAGCGGCGCAGGATGACCCGCAACCATCAGACCAGGCTGGTGGCCAAGCTTAAACCGGAAGCCGGTTTTAAAACTGCCTCTCCTTTGTGAAAAACAATTATGTTATTATGGGCACCATGTTGCCTTGTAATAGGCTAGCTGATACCTTTGATGTTGATATGCCTTCGTGCATAACTTGTTCTTCCTGTGGTAATGAACTTTCCAAAACACTTTCTGAAATAAGAAATTCGTCAAGTGCCACCGCGGTTGTACCGTCAGGCGGAATATGATGTCTGTATATATAAAGTCAAAACATCCAAAACAAAATTTTAAGTATATGATCAAAATTTTGAGATACATAATACCTGCCACCGTTGAGTGTGAAGTTGGCTTGGCCAACCTTGAAGCGGAGTTTTGCAAACCCACACTGTTGGAGGAAATAACAACTCCTGTATATGTATATGACACTGGTTACCATGTAAACCGTGCCGGGTTATAATAAACACCGTGTTACTCCATAAGAGGATGTTAACAACAAGGATCAAACCGGATAAATAGTCTCCAGATTGACGTGAACTATGTTTCATCAATTGATTGGTTAAAAAACTTTGTCGGTTTAAAGAACACAATAAAAAGTAAAAAAAACCCTTCAAAGAAAAGTATGAAGCAAAAGCAACGAAAAAAACGTTTGCCAAAAAAGATTTATTTAAGCTGATCAAATGGCGTAACCATGGCCAAACACGACCAAGCTCCCGTTAGGTGTAACTATGGTTCTAGTTAGTCAGGTCCCCAAGTGATTCTTGTGGCATTTATGCCGACCAAATGGCGTGGTCATGGTTCGGGTTCGACCAAGCCCCCAAGTGATTCTGTGGCCTTAGGCCGATCAAGAGGCATGACTGGTTCAGACATGACCAAGTCCCCAAGTGATCTGGTGGCTTTCGCCTATCAAGAGGCATGGTATTGGTTCGGACACGACCAATCCTCCAAGTGATATAACACGATGCTTTTAGCAAAGCGAACTCAAGGGGTAAACCGGAGGCCGCTTTAGAGCAACTCCGTGTAACCTCACATGATGTAAAAGAACAGATACCCCGCTTTAGCTGAGGTTCCGGTTTATTATATTTAATCATACTATATACATTGTCATAATATATACATAAGTATAGCCAATGGCTCAGGTATAGTAAGGCCGAAGATGAGCTATATTCCACGGCCTGTTAGTCTCCTCCTCTGATGTACATGAGTCCTTATGCTCTCGAATATCGATCAGATAGTACGACCCGTTGTGCAGATTCTTGCTGACCACGAAAGGCCCCTCCCAAGGTGGGGATAGCTTATGCATATCAGTCTGATCTTGGGTGAGCCGAAGCACCAAATCTCCTTCCTGAAAGGCTCTGGTTCTGACCCGGCGACTGTGATAACGACGAAGATCCTGCTGGTAAATCGCCGATCGGGGGGCTGCGATGTCACGCTCTTCATCCAATCGGTCCAAAGCATCTTGCCGTGCTGTCTCATTGTCCGCTTCAATTAAGCCGTGACACGAGGTGAATCATGACGGATATCACTGGGTAGAACCGCCTCCGCTCCATAAACCATGAAGAACGGTGCGTATCCTATTGATCTGTTGGGTGTTGTATTGATGCTCCATAACACAGATGGTAATTCTTCTACCCAACAGCCCGGCGTTCTCTGCAAAGGAACCATGAGCCGGGGCTTGATGCCTCTCAAGATCTCTTGATTAGCTCTTTCTGCTTGACCATTGGACTGTGGATGTGCCACTGATGAAACGTCGAGCCGGATGTGCTCCCGTTCGCAGAACTCCTTCATAGCACCTTTGGACAAATTGGTACCATTATCTGTGATAATACTATGCGGAAAACCAAACCGCAAAATCACCTTTTTGATGAACTGAACCACCGTGGCCGCATCACACTTGCTAACAGGTTCTGCCTCCACCCACTTTGTAAACTTGTCAACCGCCACCAGGAGGTGGGTCTTCTTATCTTTGGACCTTTTGAAAGGCCCAACCATATCCAGCCCCCAAGTCGCAAACGGCCAAGTAATTGGAATCATCCTCAATTCTTGAGCTGGTACATGAGCACATCTTGAAAACCTTTGGCAACCATCACATCATCTGACCAGATCCTCCGCATCAGCATGAGCAGTTAACCAATTAGAAACCATGGTGAAACGCTTTAGCCACCAGAGACTTTGAACCGGTGTGGTGACCACAATCTCCTTCGTGGATCTCACGCAAAATTTCACGGCCTTCTTCAGGAGACACGCAACGTTGAAAAGCTCCTGATACACTGCAATGATGCAACTCGCCGCTGATGACAGCCATGGACTTGGATCGCCGGATTATCTTCCGGGCCAGAATCTCATCTTCTGGCAACTCGCCCCGGTTCTTGTACGCCAGGTAAGGAAGCGTCCAATCCGGAATAACATGAAGAACTGCCACCAATTGAGCCTCCGGATCGGGAATAGCCAAATCCTCTTCACCAGGGATCTTCACCGACGGGTTGTGTAGCACATCCAGAAAAACATTGGGCGGGACCGGTTTGCGCTGAGAGCCCAGCCAGCTTAAAGCGTCCACCGCTTCATTTTTTCGCCGGTCCACGTGGTCCACCTGATAGCCTTTGAAATAACCTGCAACAATGTCCACCTCACGACGATATGCTGCCATGAGTGGGTCCTTGGAATCCCAAGTGCCAGACACTTGTTGAGCCACAAGGTCCGAATCACCGAAGCACTTAACTCGGCTTAGATTCATCTCCTTAGCCATCCGAAGACCATGGAGCAAGGCTTCATACTCAGCTGCATTGTTAGTACAAGGGAACATTAAACGGAGAACATAACAAAACTTATCACCTCGTGGGGAAGTTAATACGACTCCAGCCCCCGAGCCTTCCAACTGCCTGGATCCGTCAAAATGGATGGTCCAATACGTATGATCCGGCTTTTCTTCAGGTGCTTGCATTTCCGTCCAATCATTGATGAAATCAACAAGTGCTTGAGACTTAACCGTTGTCTGAGGCACATACTTCAAACCGTACGGCCCTAGCTCTACGGCCCACTTTGCAATCCGGCCAGTTGCTTGCCGGTTCTGGATGATATCTCCCAAAGGAGCAGAAATGACTACCGTGATTGAGTGCCCTTGGAAATATTGCTTAATTAAGCTTCCGGCTTGCCATAAAAACTCCATACACCAGCTTCTGCCAATGCAGATACCTTTGTTTGGACTCAATGAGCACCTCACTGATATAATAGACCGGACGTTGAATCGGATGCTCCTTACCTGCCTCTTTTCGCTCCACCACAATAGCTACGCTGACCGCCCGAACATTAGCAACAACATATAGAAGTAACGGCTCCTTGTCAACGGGAGCGGCGAGCACAGGCGGATTGGCCAATTGCCGCTTTAAGTCCTCGAATGCTTCATCAGCCGCAGAACTCCAGATAAACTGATCCATCTTTTTCAACATCTGATACAAATGGATTGCCTTCTCACCCAGGCGATTGATAAACCAGCTTAGCATAGCAATCCGGCCTGCCATGTGTTGAACATCATTGATACACTTTGGTTTAGCCAGGGAGGTGATAGCCATGATCTTCTCTGGATTAGCCTCAATCCCCCTGTTGGACACTAGAAAACCCAATAGCTTGCCCGCCGGTACACCAAAGACACACTTGTCCGGATTAAGCATCATCTTGTACGTCCTTAGGTTATCAAAGGTTTCCTTCAAATCGTCAACCAGAGTCTCCTTCTCCCTGGATTTAACCACGATATCATCCACGTAAGCATGTACATTACGGCCAATCTGCTTGTGAAAACAATTTTGTACACACCGTTGATAAGTTGCCTGGGCGCTTTTGAGCCCAAAGGGCATAGACACATAGCAGAAGGCTCCAAAGGGAGTTATTAATGCCGTCTTCTCCTGGTCCTTAACTGCCATTTTGATCTGATGATAGCCAGAATATGCATCAAAAGAACTTAAACGCTCACAACCCGCCGTGGCATCAATGATTTGATCAATACGGGGGAGGGCAAAAGAATCTGCTGGACAAGCGTTATTAAGATCTATGTAATCCACACACATGCGCCAGGTGCCATTTTTCTTAAGGACTAGCACCGGATTAGCAAGCCACTCAGGGTGAAAAACTTCAACAATAAAACCAGCTGCTAAGAGCCTGGCTACCTCTTCTCCAATCGCCTTGCGTCTTTCTTCGTTAAACCGGCAGAGGAACTGTTTCACCGGTTTGTATTTAGGATCCACATTAAGGGTGTGCTCAACGAGTTGCCTCGGTACACCTGGCATGTCAGAGGGCTTCCATGCAAAAATGTCCCGATTCTCACGGATGAACTCGATGAGCGCGCTTTCCTATTTCGGATCCAAGTTGGCACTGATGCTGAACTGCTTGGACGAATCGCCAGGTACGAAGTCAACAAGCTTAGTTTCTGCTGCCGATTTGAACTTCAGGGCCGGATCATGCTCCGTAGTTGGCTTCTTCAACGGAGTCATGTCCGCCGGATCAACATTGTCTTTATAGTACTTCAACTCCTCGGTGGCACAAACCGACTCTGCATAAGCCGCATCTCCTTCCTCGCATTCCAAAGCGATTTTGCGGCTTCCGTGAACCGTTATTGTCCCCTTGTGACCCGGCATCTTGAGCTGCAAATACACATAACAGGGTCGAGCCATAAACTTGGCGTATGACGGTCGCCCAAACAGGGCATGATATGGACTTTGGATTTTCACCACTTCAAACGTCAATGTCTCCGACCTGGAATCATGATCATCCCCAAAGGCCACTTCAAGAGCTATCTTACCAACGGGATATGCTGATCTGCCAGGCACTACACCATGGAATACTGTATTAGACGGTTTGAGATTCTTATCTGTTAGTCCCATACGACGGAAGGTCTCATAGTACATGATGTTAATGCTGCTTCCTCCATCCATGAGCACCTTGGTGAACTTATAACCTCCCACCTGAGGCGCCACCACCAGACCCAACTGACCCGGATTATCAACCTGGGGTGGGTGATCCTCTCTGCTCCATATGATTGGCTGTTCAGACCAACGTAGATAACGGGGTGTGGCCAGTTTAACAGAATTGACTGCCCGTCGCTGAACCTTCCGGTCTCGCTTGTCCAAGCTAGTGGTAAAGACATGGTACCGCCCACTACTCAACTGCTTTGGGTTGCTCTGGTAACCTGACTGTTGCTGCTGTTGGTTGTAACCACCCTGGTTGTTCTGACTATTTTGACCATTATGTCCGCCCGGATTACCATTAAATCCTAAACCGGAACTTCCTCCACCGTAACCCGGCCCGGACCCTGAGCCACCGCAGATCCGTGATCATACCGGAAATTATTAGAATTCTTGAACTCCTGCATAATAAAGCAATCCTTCCAAAGGTGGTTTGCTGGCTCCTCCTTCGTCCCATGTCTTGGACAGGGCTGGCTTAGCAGATAGTTCAGGAGGTTTGGGTTAGGGTTGGGTGCCCCACTATGATTTTTCGGCCTACCCTTGCGCCGCTGGCCATTGTCCTGTGCGTTGGTATTAGCCACAAAATCCATGTTACCATCCTCTTTACGCTTGCCTCCTTCTCCATTGCCTACCCAGTGATGCTGCTGACCTTTGGAGCTGCTGTTCTTCTTCCCCTTCCCTATCTTGTCATCATCAGATTCGGGATCCTTGGTACTATCAAAATCAGCATATTTTACCAAAGCGGCCATGAGGGTCCCTGTAGGATCGAAAGTATGTCTAGAGGGGGGGTGATTAGACTACTTGACCAAATAAAAACTTAACCTTTTCCCAATTTTAGTTCTTGGCAGATTTTAGCTATTGTAGGACAAGTCAAGCAATCATCACACAATTCAAGCAAGCATGCAAAGAGTATATTGGCAGCAGAAAGTAAAGCATGCAACTTGCAAGAATGTAAAGGGAAGGGTTTGGAGAATTCAAACGCAATTGGAGACACGGATGTTTTTCCCGTGGTTTGGATAGGTGGTGCTATCCTACATCCACGTTGATGGAGACTTCAACCCATGAAGGGTAACGGTCGCGCGAGTCCACGGAGGGCTCCACCCACGAAGGGTAATGGTTGCGCGAGTCCACGGAGGGCTCCACCCACGAAGGGTCCACGAAGAAGCAACCACCCACGAAGGGTCCACAAAGAAGCAACCTTGTCTATCCCACCATGGCCATCGCCCACGATGGACTTGCCTCACTAGCGGTAGATCTTCACGAAGTAGGCAATCTCCTTGCCCTTACAAACTCCTTGGTTCAACTCCACAATCTTGTCAGAGGCTCCCAAGTGACACCTAGCCAATCTAGGAGACAACACTCTCCAAGAAGTAACAAATGGTGTGTTGATGATGAACTCCTTGCTCTTGTGCTTCAAATGATAGTCTCCCCAACACTCAACTCTCTCTCATAGGATTTGGATTTTGTGGAAAGAAGATTTGAGTGGAAAGCAACTTGGGGAAGGCTAGAGATCAAGATTCATATGGTAGGAATGGAATATCTTGGTCTCAACACATGAGTAGGTGGTTCTCTCTCAGAACATATGAGTTGGAATTGTGTATGTGTTCTGATGGCTCTCTCCATGAATGAAGAGGAGGTGGAGGGGTATATATAGCCTCCACACAAAATCCAACCGTTACACACAGTTTTCCAATCTCGGTGGGACCGAATCAACAAACTCGGTCGGACCGAAAAGGTAAACCTAGTGACCGTTAGAGATTTTCGGTGGGACTGACATGCAACTCGGTAGGACCGATATGGTTAGGGTTTGGGCATAACGTAATCTCGGTGAGACCGATTACACAAACTCGGTGAGACCGAGTTTGGTAATAAGCTAACCAGAAAGTTGGTCAGGCAAACTCGGTGGGACCGATTTGCTCTTTCGGTGAGACCGAAAAGTTACAAAAGGGAAACATAGAGTTTACATTGCAATCTCAGTGGGACCGATTCGCTCTTTCGGTGAGACCGAAAAGTTACAAAAGGGAAACAGAGAGTTTGCAATCCCATCTCGGTGAGACCGAGATCCCTATCGGTAGAACCGAATTGCTAGGGTTTGGCAGTGGCTTATGACAAGTGAAACTCGGTGGCGCCGGATAGAAAGAATCGGTAGGACCGAGTTTGGCTTAGGGTTTAGGTCATATGTGGATATGGGAAAGTAGTTGAGGGTTTTGGAGCATATCACTAAGCACATGAAGCAAGAGGCTCATTAAGCAACACCTCATCCCTCCTTGATAGTATTGGCTTTTCCTAAAGACTCAATGTGATCTTGGATCACTAAAATATAAAATGAAGAGTCTTGAGCTTTTGAGCTTGAGCCAATCCTTTGTCCTTAGCATTTTGAGGGTTCCACTTTCACATCCATGCCATGCCAATCATTGAGCTTTCCTGAAATAGTCATCTTGGAATAGCATTAGCTCAATGAGCTATATGTTGTTATGAATTACCAAAACCACCTAGGGATAGCTGCACTTTCAGTCCCCATGTCGGTGCAATGATGCTTCATCCATCCCAATTTCAACTTCAGGGGCCCAAACCGGCAGTTGCCTTCTAGGGTTAATACTACGGTGTCAGCGTTGATGCGGTCTGAGGAGTGCAAGACTTGTGAAACCCGGCGCATCCAATGAGTCGTTGATTCTCCTTCCTCCTGGACGCATGCGGCAAAGTCCACTATCGACATAGGCTGTTTACAGGTATCCTTGAAATTGTTGATAAACCGGGCTCGTAATTGGGCCCATGAACTGATAGAATTGGCTGGCAAGCTTTTTAACCAAGTACGGGCCGTTCCTTCAAGCATCATGGTGAAGTATTTCGCACACGCCGTGTCATCCACATCAAGCATCTCCATGGCCATCTCATAGCTCTCTACCCATGTCTCTGGAGGCACGTTGCATAAAGCGGGGATAAGGCAAGGCACCCCCAAAGAACTAGAAGTAACACCAGGTTCAATCGAGATGGTTGGACGAACTGGTGTGAGCTGCCGAGCCTGATGCTGTGCGGCTAACCCGGCCTCCCTGCGCGCTCGGGCCCGGTTCACCACTTCCTGAGCGTCATCAGCACCACCCGTCGGGTTGTTGCCACGGGGTGCTCCACGTCGTTCATTACTCGACACTGCTGGTTCATCCATATGTCTGCTATAGCTCCGACTTGGACGGGGGGTCGAGTGGATCCGGTCGCGGCTGTATGAGTACGCTTCCTGTTGGACCAAAGATGTCCTCAGAAGTTCCTTGACCCGTCGCATCTCTACTGCCTGCGGCAAGTCACCTTAAATTGGAATGGCCTCCAGTCATGTAGCAGCGGCAACAAGGTTGTCCATTGGGTTGGAGTAGTGACCCGGAGGTGTTAAAGCATCCTGAGGTATAACAGTATTTTGACGAGGCGGGTCCATCTGACAGGGCTGAACCGGTGCACCGGTCCCAGGGGCTTCTGCCCGGTTCCCCTCCAGCGGATTGCTGGCTCTTGGTCCTGGAGTGTTGAAAAGGTCTCTGGCCTCGAAAACCGGAGGTAAGCTGGATCGGTGCTTCCTCCTCATGACTTCATGCGACACGCTCTGGTCCAACATAAGCCTATAAGCCTGTGCATCTAAAGCGGCCCACTCTGCGGCCATCCTGGTATCCTCAGCTGCCAGATCCGTCTTGTCCTGGGTGATTTGTTCCTTTACCTTTGCAATCTTCGTGTTGTGAATGTCCTGATCTGGCGGATTAACTTCCGCCATAAGCACAGCCAACGCATCAAATAGTTCTGATAGAACCTGAGCCGGCGGGCGCACAGGGCCTCCTGCCCCGGCAGCCGTCGCCGCTGCTGAACCGGAGATCGTTGCCGCGGCTGTCGAAGAATGAAGCGCTGCTTGTGTTCCGGTCATGAATATTCCAACTCGGTTGGGCAGATCAGAGGGGTCCGGAATACTGTCGCCATCGGAACAGCTCTCAATTCGTCCATCTTGTAGCTGATAAAGAGATTCGGTTTCTCCGGTCAAAGATTCGTCACCGGAACAAACAGCAGTCGCTCCGCGAAGGTCCGATCCATCCTCATAACTTCCTCCATGGATCACTCCCACAAAGGCACGCTTCATGGCCGGTTTAACCCGGGCGGATCGTGCACTCTGAGCCGTCTTGATGAGGTCGGTGCAGATGTCCGGCTCAGGGCCCGGTTCACCGATCTTGCCAATGAAAACGTGAATACTACCAAAGGGGACCCGGTACCCGTACTCAATTGAGCCGGTCTCGAGGCCCCAGCCTGCGTCGTCGATGTAGAGCTTGCCGCGACGACTCTTAGTCATCCGGCCTACAGCGTAGCCCTTGAGTCCTTCAAAGCGGCCCTCCAAGAACCGGAAACCATCGTGCGATAGCCCCACGGTGGGCGCCAACTGTCGTGGTTTTGTCACGACAGATGTCCTAGAGAAAGGACTTAGTCGTGGAGCCATCGCGACGGGTTAGCTTGAAGGGGTTAAAGCGGACACAAGGACGCAAGAGAGTTTATAGTAATTCAGCCCCTTCAATGAAGGTAAAAGCCTACGTCTAGTTTTGATGGAATTGATGGGTGTTTCGATGACTAGGGAGCAAATAAGCTTCGCCTATGTCTCGAGTTGTTGTCTGTCGTCCCTGAACCGCCGCCGGGTTGTCCCCTTATATACATGGGTGACGCCCGTCGGTTTACAGAGTCCCAACACCGGCTCATAGATGTGTCCGGTTTGATTTCTACTTATTCCTAACTTACAATACAAGTTACATATTGACGCCGGTTTACGGCTACAGGCTCTCAACCTATTATGGGTCTTGAGCCCTCATCTACCTTCATGGGCTTTAACATGCTTAACTACTGATGAAGTTAATCCGGCCCAGATAGACCGGTTTACGCCCAGTAGTAATATCCCCAACAAAACCCATTGATAGATTACCCTAAATTAAGCTTACCATGCAACATCTTATAAGAATTCACTTGCCGATTGTCCATTTTTATGCAATAGTCTTGATTGTCATTGGGTGACATGATGTAAACCAAAAATAAAAGTAATATATGGATCACTACTGTTGGTTTGTACTTCTTTTAATAAATAACCTGATTGAGTTGGTATGGTACCTT
This sequence comes from Triticum urartu, assembly GCF_003073215.2. Lineage (NCBI taxonomy): Eukaryota > Viridiplantae > Streptophyta > Magnoliopsida > Poales > Poaceae > Triticum > Triticum urartu. Next base: position 46,992,398 of record NC_053023.1, read on the forward strand.
ACCACCTCACGACAATCGATGCTTCCAGGTAAAGCTTAATGTAGACTTGGTCGACATCGATGTTGGTGATGCCTTCGGGCATACATTACCTTCTTGTAGGCATCATTGTGAAGATTTTGTAGCTAGTTCTTGATGTACTCTAGTTGAAAGCTTTAAGCATTGCGAAGAATCATATACTTTACATGCATCCACCAAAGCATGTAAATCAAATAAGGAATATCAGCTCGAAGGACAATTACTATCGAAATGATACTACTCAGAAATTCAATTATGTTTAATTCAAAAAAGGCTCCTCAGAGTCTGCTTTCTTACAACTAGTTCTATCATCGAGGTAATTTAGTGAGTACTTTTCCTACACTTAACATATGCATGGCTTTGTGTTATACAATAGTTCTAGTTCCATTGATCCCGAGTGCTGCAAAAATTACTCATTTTACAATTAGATTGTCGAGAAGGTTGCGGCTAGTGAGTTGAGTTCTTCTATTGCTTTAGTTAGTCCTCCAGTCCACCATGCCGAACATAGTGAGCCAATTGGATTTTGTCTCTTCAACAATGTGGCTATTGCAGCTAATTATATCTGAAATGATAGGATTTCCACCAAGTTATTTTAAAATTGGCATGACATTAGTATCCACCTCAACGGCTCAAGAAATGGTATGAAAATAAAATTAGCACCAAGTTGCTTAGGGAAGAACACCAGTCAAGGAAATTTGTATTCAAATCATAGACATGTGGTAGAATCCATTAATATATTGAGCATTCACTTATTGTGGTTCATAAACTGCACTTCAAATGAAGTCCATAATTTTATTACAGGGAATATGTAATCCACACACTGAAAGCGCAAGTTGACAAAATTGGTAGGCTAGGTCCAAATATTATTATATATTACCCTAAATGAAGTTTACCATATGCAACATTATGTAAGAATCCACTTGGTGGCTCTCCATCCTTATGCGCCATACTGAACATAGTAATCCAATTGGATTTTGTCTCTACAACAATGTGGCTATGCAACTAATTATCTCTTAAATCATAGGATTCCCATCATGAGTTTTGAACATTGCCATGATAATATTATCCATCTCAACTAATCGAGAAATAGTATGAAAATAAAATCGATACCATGTTTCTTAGGAAACTCCAAACAACAAAATTTGTAATATCATAGCTAGGGAGTATAATAGATAAATATATTGAGTATTTCTCATTTTTGTTCATAAATTGAATTTCATATGTAATCCCCACTTTTATCACAGGGAATATGCAATCCACACACCGAAGCCTAAATTGACAAATTTTGTAGGTAGTTCCAATCCCAATTATAGATTACCCTCAAGCAGGTTTACCATGGAACATCTTTTAAGAATTCACTTGGCGGTCTTGAAACTTTATGCAATAGTATTGATTGTGATATGATGATGTGATGTAAACCGAAGCTAACAATAAAATTTGGATCATTGCAGTTGGTTATTTCTACTTCGTTTAATCAACAACCTAGATGAAATGATGTGGTACCATATCAACACGTGACAGTCGATGCTTCTAGTGAAATCCTAAGGCCAACTTGGTCGGCAGCGATAATGTTCATGCCTTTGGCATACGTTACCTTCTTGAAGGCATCACCGTGAAGCTTTCGTAGCTCATTATTGATGTGCTTCCGGCAAAAGCCTTGAGCACTGTTGAGAAATATATAACACTTTTCCATGCCCCAAACCATGTAAAGAGGATAAGGACTATCAACTTAGAGCTTAATTTAACACAACACTACTGAGAAATTCAATTATGTTTACTTCAACATAGGCTCCTCGGAGCCAGCTTTCCTTGCAGCTATTTCTGTCATTGAGGTAATTTAGTATTTTTCCTACACTACATATATGAATTCCGTTGTGTTATACAAAAGCTCTGGTGCCATTGATGTCAAATGCTACAAAATTCTCCTAACCAAACAATAGATTTGAAGTCACACACACCTTCAATTCCCATTCCCTAGCTCTAGTTACCCCCAATCAAACATGTTGTAAATGAAGCTTAGCATGCAATCTCTTGTAAGAATTCGCTTGGCGACTCTCCATCCTTATGCAACAATATTGATTGTCATGGGGTGTTGTGATGTAAACCAAAGGTAACATCAATATTTGGATCACTGCGGTCAGTTTCTACTTCTTTTAATCATCAACCTAGATTTCGTGGATGGTACCATATCGCATTATGATAGTCGAAGCTTCCGTCGAAACCCTAATGCTGAATTGGTCGTCATTGACGATGACACCTTTTGGGTGTAAATTACCTTCTTTAAGGTGTCATTGTGAAGCTTTGTTGGTAGCTCATTCTAAATGTGCTCTAGGTGAAAACCTTGAGCACGGCTGAGAAATATATAGCCTCTATGCATGCCCCAAACCATGTAGATCTAACAAGGAATATCAGCTCGAAGGATAATTACCATCGAAACAACACCGTTGAGATATTAAATTTTGTTTACTTCAACGAAGGCTCCAAACGATGTAAATCTAACAGCAAATATCATAGCCAAGAAGTAGAATAAAAAAGTTAAGAATTAACTCATTGTTGTTCATGAATTGAAGCTCATATGTAATCCACACTCATTGTGAAGCTTTGGTAGCTCATTCTAATTGTGCTCTAGGCCAAAACCTTGAGCAAGGCTGAGAAATATATAGCCTCTATGCATGCCCCAAACCATGTAAATCTAACAAGGAATATCAGCTGGAAGGATAGTTACCATCGAAAAAACACCGCTGAGAGATTCAATTATGTTTACTTCAACAAAGGCTCCTGCGTGTCTACTGTCATTGCAGCTAGTTCTATCATCAAAGTAATTTAGTGTGTACTTTTCCTACACTGCATATCTACATTCACTAGTGTTATACAATAGTTCTGTTTCCATTATTCCTTAGTGCTGAAAAATGACTCATTTGGACATTTGATTGCTGAGAAGCTTGCGCATGGTGAATTGAGTTCTGCTATTGCTCTAGTTGGGCATCCAGCCCACCATGCCAACATAGAGAACAATTTGGAATTTTTACCACTACAACAGTGTGGTTAGTTATTATAGCCAATTATCTCTTAAATCATGGGATTTCGATCATGATTTTGAACATTGCCATGACATTTGTATCGGTCTCAACTCGTCGAGGAATAGTATGAAAATAAAATCGGTACATAGTTTCTTAGGAAAGAACTACAATCGAGAATATTTGTACTCAATCATAGCTAAGATGTAGAATAAAAAATTAAGCATTCACTCATTGTTGTTAATGAATTGAAGCTCAAATGTAATCCACACTTTTATTGAAGGGAATATGTAATGCACACACTAAAGGCACGAATAGACAAAATTTGTAGGCCAACTCCAATCCCATTGTTAGATTGCCCTGAATGAAGCTTACCATACAACATCTTGTAAGAATTCGCTTGTTAGTTCTCCATGTTTATGCAATTGTATTCATTGTCATATGATGCTATGATGTAAGCCAAAGCTAACAGTAATATTTAGATCATTGTAGTTAGTTTGTAATTCTTTTAATCAACAACATGTAAGAGATTGTATGGTATTGTACCACTGCATGAAAAGCGATGCTTCCAGGGAAAACCTAACACCGACTTGGTAGGCAATGATGATGGTGACACCATTGTGCAAGTTACCTTTTTGAAGGCATCATTGTGAATACTACATATCTTATTCTTGACGTGCTTCAGGTGTAAGCCTTGAGCACAACTGAGAAATATATAGCATCTATGCATGCAACAAACCATGTAAATCTGATAAATAATATCAGCTCGAAGGACAATTACTATCAAAACCACAATACTAAGAAATTCCATTACATTTACTTCAACAATGATTGCTGAGAGTCTACTTTCCTTGCTGTTGGTTTTGTCATTGATGTAATTTAGTGTGTAATTTTCCTATGCTTCATGTATGCATTCCTTGGAGTTATACAATAATTCTGTTCCACTGATCCCGAGTGCTAAAATAATGAATCATTATACTTTTAGGTTGCTGACAAGGTTGCGACTCGTGAGTTCAGTTCTGCCATTGGTTTAGTCAGGCCACCAGTCCACCATGCAGAACATAGGTAGCCAACTGGAGTTTGTTTCTTCAACAATGTGGCTATTGCATCTAATTATCTCTTAAATCATAGGATTCCCATCATGATTTTTAAACATTGGCATGAGATTAGTATCCATCCCAACCGATGTAGAAATAGTATGAAAACATAATTAGCACCAAGTTTCTTAGGAAAGAACTGCTGCAACACCCCCAGTGTCATGCTACAGTAACCCTCTGTGATTAAGCTAATCATTTTTCCGAACAGTGCTTAATCACGTTTGATTCAAATCTCATTTGAAATTCCACTTTGGAATCAAACTCAATTTGCAAGTGAATTTTGAAGTTGCACAAAAGTTACTGGAAAATAGTCCATCATTAAGTAAAAATTCCATAACAAATGATTGTTAAGGAAAACAACATCACCCCCAAGATAACATGGACTATAGAAAATTAAAACAGTGCCAACTCAGGGAATTAATTGCTTTTCCATGTTTTTGCAAATTCCTTCGAATTCAAACTTCTTCCAAACTTTTTGTGGTTGTGCCAAAAATTGTATTGTATTTATGTGGTCAATTCCCATATTTTACAAAAATCATTTTGGCACCCCAAATATTACAAAACCCCCTTTCTGTAAAAGAAAAGCAGAATTATATTAAAAAGGGAAAAGAATATACCAGGCTTCACTATGCACTTAGCCCAGCCGCGCAACAGTGCCAGCCCAGCCCACCTGCCCCAACCTTTCGTCCTCCTCCTGCAACACGAGAAGGCCGAGCTACCATGGCCCCGGGGCCCCCCCCCCCCCCCCGCGCGCACTCCAGCGCCGCGGCTGTATAAGAACAGGCCCCGACGCTCTCTCTCTCTCTCGCCCAAACCCTAACCAACATCAGATCCCCCTCATCCTCGCTCTCTCCCACTCGCTCGCTTCTCTCTCTCACGCCCCCGTACGCTGCCGTCGCCGTTCCCCGTCGATCCCGTGGCCACCGGCCGCCCTGTGCCAAGCTGGCATGTCCAAGAGCTCCGCCGTGTTCGTCCTCATCGTGTGGGGCCAGCCGTAGCTGCGGGGGAAGCATCGTAGGCCCCGGATCAAACCAGCGTCCGCCTCGGATCACCGGAGCTCCACCACTCCGTCCGTTGCCTCCCCTGCGTTACAAAGCCATCGAGGGCTTCTCTTAGCCAGACGGCGAGCTCTGCCTCTTCTCCCTCCTCTTCCTGCTCGCCTTCGGGCATGTGCGCAACCGCCACCGCAATCGTGCTCCGGCCGCCGCCATTGCTGCCGTTATCATTCTCCCGAGCCGTTACGAGCTCGGCCGACTACCCTGGCGTTCTCCTCGTGTGTCGTAGACCCCACCTAGTTGGTTAGTTTGTCTGCTCGCGCGCTCTAACGCCGAACCCGCTCGAGCCCAAACTCTGGCGCCCCTTCTGCTCGTCGCCGGCGCCATTCCGGTCGTTCCCGGCCCCAGCCATCGCCTCCATCTTGCGTGCGACGTCGAGCCGCGTCGAACGCATCTAGCTACGACCATGGAAACCCCGTGTGCGCGAAACCCGACCCCTCTCCCGACGTGCGCCGCCATGGGAGGCTCGCCGGAGCATCTCCGGTAGCCAGCGCCGACGTGGCCGGCCAGGGCCACTCCCTTGGTCACTGCCTCATAGGCCCTGGGGCCCCGTTGACTGGGTTGACCAGGTCAACTTGCTGACTGGGCAGCCCAGAGCCACTGACAAGCGGGCCCCATTCCTTTAATCAACAGTTTAATAATTAAAACTTGTTTAGTTAAACTAATTAGCCACTGACAGGTGGGGCCTACTAGTTAATTAACTTAGTTTAGTTAAATTAACCACTGTTAATTAGTCCAGTCACTGACCAGTGGGACCCACTGGTCAGTTTGACCTGGTCAGCCGTCCTGTTAACCGCTGATGTCACAGTGATGTCATGCTGACATAGTATTTCTTTTCGTTTAATTTAATTAATTCAAGAAAAAATTGAAATCTTAGAGAATCCATAGAAATTAAACCGTAGCTCTGATGAAAATGTTTTCTACATGAAAGTCGCTTAGAAAAATGTGATGAATCCGATTTCACGGTCCATTTACCCGTCAGATGCCTCTAACTATTTGAACTTGGAACATCCCCCCTCCGGTCATCCGTTTAACACAGGTCCGGAATTGGGAAAGCATTCCCGGTTGAATTCCCCCTTCACCTAGATCGTGTAGCCATACGTCAGGTCACACCCGGCACATCATATTACCATGTTATGCTTTGTGGTGCTATGTTTGCTTTATATTTATTGTTTCTTCCCCCTCTTCTCTCCGGTAGACCCCGAGACCGATGCTGCCCCTGTGATCGACTACGACGATGACGATCCTTCTTCCCTTTCAGCGGAGCTTCCAGGCAAGCCCCCCTCCTTTGATCATCCCGATATCGCCCATTTCATTTCTCTCATGCTTGCATTAGATTTTGCTACTGTAATTGTTTGCTCCTATTCTGATGCATAGCATGCTTTTGTAACCTGCTTATTGTTACCTACTTGCTTATCCTAAACTGCTTAGTATAGGTTGGTTAGTGATCCATCAGTGACCCCCACCTTGTCCTTGTTGCCCCTGCTTCATCATCGAAGACCCGATCAATGGGATCGATGACCAGGCCCCGGCACCGCACATCACTTTCCCCTTAGTTGCTCGACACTACTAGATTACTATCGAGTGCCGAGGGTGAGACCTCATCAGCACTTCTGAAGTTAACCCTGTAGTGTAGCTATTCGGTCATGGTCATCGAGGGTGATTCCACCTTAACCACTTCCGATACGACTCTGTCGTGCAACCCCTCATGTGTGAACCTCGAGGGTGGATCCTCTTACGTTCACCTTGATGATTACATCGAGTGGAATCCGTCAAGGGTGATTCCTTAGGTTTTCCTCTTGGTGTTAGACACACGGTTACTATGGTTACTATGACTTTACACTGAACCCTGTTACTAAAGACAGGTCGGCCCTGAGGGGTACCCGCGCGAGCATATTTGCGAGTGATGAGGAGTCGGGTTGACCTGGAGGGTGCCCGCGAGATAATTATATACGAGGCGTGGCCAGGCATTCTTAGCCCTTTCCGCAAGTCCTCGAGACGGGGCGACGGGGTCACATCTTTCGTGAGTCTCTGCTTGTTACCACGTGTTCCTAATCCACTATGATTTGGATATTTGATCCGAGGGGCCTCTGGCCTGATAGCACTAACCATCACGTGGGCATTGTATGGGCGTTCTGCGTCATATGCATCAGCCGAAGCTTAATAGACGTCAACGACTGAGCGGCGCGCGCCGGGTTGGACTGGTAAGCACCTGCCTTTCTGAAGGAGGTAGCTAGGTCTGCTCATCGGCCGCGTTCGCAATGTGCAGGAGTTCCCGGGGCGATGGCCCATGAACCCTGGGGGCATAGGTTTAGTCCGGCGTGCTGACCTCTCTATTAAGCCTAGGTCGGGTTGCAGTGTATTGTTTGGCCGAGGCCGGGAATGACCTAGGAAAGTGTTTCCGGCCGGAGTAAATCGAGCATGGTGGGTACATTGGTGCATCCCTGTAGGGAAGAAAACATATATCGATAGCTTGTCCTATGGTAACGGACACTTGGAGTTGTATCCCAATAAATACAACTAGAACTGGATACTTGAGATGAGACATGGTTATGAGAAATGGATAGTATGGCTCTGGGATTGCTTTCTCGCAGGGAGTCGAGAAAGGATCTCTGGCCGAGGTTGATAACACTACTGCTACTTTACTTTATGCTACTCTACTCCCTCATGTTTCTGCAAGATGGTGGTTTCCAGAAGATGCTAGTCTTCATAGGACTAGCTTTCCCCCCCTCTTATTCTCTTATTTATGCAGCTCAGTCCACATATACAGCCTTCCTTTGATAATGTTGCATATGTAGTGTAGATCCTTGCTTGCTGAGTACTTCGGATGAGCACTCACGGTTGCTTTGCTTCCTCTTTCCCCCCTTTTTCCTTTCTTCTCGGATGTCGCAACCAGATGATGGAGCCCAGGATCCAGACGACACCACCGATGGCTACTACTACCCCGAGGGTGCCTACTACTACGTGGAGACCGCTGACGACCAGGAGTACTTAGGAGGCTCCCAGGCAGGAGGCCTTGCCTTTTCGATCGTTGTTGCTTTTGTGCTAGCCTTCTTAAGGCAAACTTGTCTATGTCTGTACTCAGATATTGTTGCTTCCGCTGACTCTTGTTTATTCGAACTTATGTATTAGAGCCCTCGAGGCCCCTGGCTTGTAATATAAAGCTTGTATTATTATAATTTGTGTCTAGAGTTGTGTTGTGATATCTTCCCATGAGTCCTTGATCTTGATCGTACACATTTGCGTGTATGATTAGTGTACGATTGAATCGGGAGCATCACAACTGCAGTCAAGGAAATTTGTAATCAAATCATAGCCAAGTGGTATAATCCATTAATGTATTGAGCATTTACTCATTGTTGTTCATAAACTGTAGTTCATATGTAATCCACACTTTTAGTGGAATGATATGTAATCCACACAGTTAAGGCCCAAATTGACAAAACTGGTATGCTAGCTGATATCACAATTATAGTATACCCTAAATGAAGCTTACCCTAGAACATTTTGTATGAAGTCACTTGGCGCTCTCTATAATTATGCAATAGAATTGATTATCATGGAATGATGTGATGTAAACCAAAGCTAACAACAATATTTGGAGCAGTACGTTAGGTTTCTACTTAATTTATTCAACAACCTGGATGAGATGGTATGGTATCGTACCACATCACGAAAGTTAATGCTTCCCTCAAAAGCCAAATGCTGACTTGGTTAGTAATGACGATGGTGACGCTATCAGGCATCAATTACCTTCTTGAGGGCGTCATTGTGAAGGTATTATAGCTCGCTCTTTTTCTCCAATTGAAATCCTTGAGACTGTTGAGAATATAGCCACTTTGCATGCCAAGATCCATGTAAATCTGACAAGGAGTATCTGCTTCGAGTATAATTACCATCGAAACAACACTGCTGAGAAATATATTATGTTTACTTCAACAAAGGCTTCTTAGAGTCTGTTGTCCTTGCAGCTAATTTTTTCATCAAGGTAATTCGGTTGTTGAGAAGGTAATTGAGTTACGCTATTACTCTAGTCATGCATCCAGGCCACCATGCAAAGGCTAGTACAACAATGTGCCTATTGCATCTAAATATGTCTTAAATTGTAGGACCCCCATCATGATTTTTGAACATTGGCATGACATTAGTATCAATATCAATTGCTTGAGAAATAGTATGAAAATAAAATCGGTACCAAGTTGCTTAGGAAAGAACTACAATTGAGCTATGTACTCAAATCATAGCCAATATGTATAATACATTAATATATTGAACATTTACTCATTGTTGTGAAGTTCATATGTAATATAGTTTTTTATTGGATGGAATACGTAATCCACACACCGAAGGACTAAATAGACAAAACAAGTAGGCCTGTGCCAAACCTATTGATAGATTACCCTAAATGAAGCTTGCCATGCATGCAACTTCTTATAAGAATTCACTTGCTGATTCTCCATTTCTATGCAATAGTATTGATTGTGAATGGGTGATATGATGTAAACCATACCTAACGTTAATATTTGGATCACTGCAGTAGGTTTCTTCTTCTTTTAATTAATAACCTGGATGAATTGGTATGGTACCGTAGCACCTCATGACAGTCGATGCTTCCAGGGAAAGCCTAATGTAGACTTGGTCGACATCAATGTTGGTGACACCTTCGGGTGTATATTACCTTCTTGTAGGCATCATTGTGATGATTTTGTAGCTAGTTCTTGATGTACTCCAGGTGAAAGCTTTCAGCACTGCTAAGAATCATATACTATCCATGCATCCACCGAAGCATGTAAATCAAATAAGGAATATCAGCTTGAAGGACAATTACTATCAAAATGATACTGCTCAGAAATTCAATTACATTTACTTCAACAAAGGCTCCTCAGAGAGTGCTTTCCTTGCAGCTAGTTCTATCATTGAGGTAACTTTTCCCACACTTAACATATGCATTGCTTTGTGCTATAGAATTGTTCGGGTTCCATTGATCCCCAGTGTTGCAAAAATGACTCATTTTACAACTAGGATGTTGAGAAGGTTGCGGCTGGTGAGTTGAGTTATGCTATTCCTTTAGTTAGGCCTCCAGGCCACCATGCCGAACATAGTGAACCAATTGGGATATATATCTTCAACAATGTGGTTATTGCAGCTACGTCCGGTCAGGCCTATGGAGGCCTGGTAGGTCCCTATCGCTACCAGGTCTGATTACACCTATTCCTAATCCTAAATAGAATGTAAGGACGTAGGGATTTCTATGTAAACAGAGTATCCTATTTCCATAGGCTCGAATGACCCCTTCTCATAATAAGAAGTCTGGTCAGCTCCACGCGGTGGTGGAGGCTGTCCCCTCCCGTCGGCTGCGTTGTAGTTTCCCCTGATGCCGGTGGCTCCTCTTCCTCCCTCAAAGTCTCGTGTTGGTGGCCTTAGTGAGACAAAGAAGTTAGTGCGGTGACCACGGTGGCACAGGCTGGTGGGCGGCATGTTGGGCAGTGCCCTTCCTATTGTCCGGGGTGGTGGTGGTTGTTTCGGGGCAGGAGAAATCCTTGGCAGCTCATCTGCCACCGGCGCGGCTATGCCCGCGAGCATCGCCGGACTTTCTTGAGGGGAATTAGTAAACCCTAGGACTTCCAACAGCGGCATCATCCTTGCATTCCTTCCTAAAGGTGTTGCTTGGTACCCGAGGCTTTGGAGTGCTAGGACTGCAGTGGAACTTGTCCGGAGGGTGCAGTGGGTGTCGGCCATCTTCTCTTAGTTGAGCTGTCGGGGTCAGCATTTGTTTCTCCTTTCTTTCATTTGTTTGTTTTGGTCTTGTTTGTGCTGCGGCCCCAGCGAGCTGGTTGTATCGGATGGTTTCTTTATAATATAAAGTGGGGGGACCCTTTATCTTCAATCTATTGCAGCTAATTACCTCTTAAATCATAGGATTTCCATCATGATTTTTGAACATTGTTGTGACATTAGTATCGATCTCAATGACTCCATAAATAGTTTAAAAATAAAATCGACACCAAGTTGCTTAGGAATGAGCTACAGTTGAGGGAATTTGTATTCACATCATAGCCAAGTGTTATAATCCATTAATATATTGATCATTCATTGTTGTTCATAAACTTCAGTTTAATTCTAATCCACACTTTTATTAACTATAGGGAATGTAATCCACACACTCAAGGCCCAAATTGAAAAAATTGGTAGGCTAGCTCTCTTCCCAATTATAGATTACCCAGCTTACCATGCAAAATTATGTAACAAATCACTTGGCGGGTCTCCATCCTTATGCAAAAGTAATGATTCTGACATGGTGATGTAAACCAAAGCTAACATCAATTTTTTATTCACTATAGTTAGTTTGTACCTATTTTATAAACAACACGGATGTGATGGTATGGTACCATACCACATCGCGATTGTCATTGAGCAAAGTGATGTAAACCAAAGGTAACAATAATAATTGGATCACTTCAATTGGATTATACTTCTTTTAATCAACAACCTTGATGAGATGGTATGGTACCGTACCACCTCACAACATTCAATGCTTCTGGGGTAAGCCTAATTCCGGCTTAGTCGATAGCGATGACGGTGATGCCTACGGAAGTATGCTACCTTCTTGAAGCAATCAATGTGAAGATTCTATAGCTCGTTCCTGATGTGCTCTGTGTGAAAGCCTTGAGCACTGCTGAGGAATATGTAGCATCTACACATGCACCGAACCATGTAAATCTAATAAGGAATATCATCTCATAGCATATTTACTATCGGAATGACACTATGGAGAAATTAACCTATGTTTACTTGTAACATCCCAAATTTTCAATTTGGAATGTTATACATTAGATCATCATGCATATCTTATTTTCTTGCTTTTGGTCGATCCTAGAAATTTCACGCAACTCAAGGACCTTCGGAGAGAGTTGGAGATTTCGTTATTTTCTTATTTGAGAGTTTTCTCGAATTGGAAAAGAGGATCATTTGATTTATTTATTTCATCTTCAATTATTTTTTCGACGTCAAAAAAATAAGAGAGGGAATAATATGACTTTCGCAAAATATAGGAAAAATGAAGATTTAATAAATAGATCAAATTTCGTTTTCCGGTGTTTGTTTGTTTTTCTTTGGATAGGGAAAAATGCGCGTTTTCGAAAATTGCATTTTAGGCCCGTAGAAAAGTTCATTTTGTTCGACTCATTTTTAGGAGTTGGGGAAAATTTACTTTAGAATTTTTGGAGTCCATTTAGTTTTCTTTTTCTTTGTTTTTCTGCGCGCGGAATTATTTAAAAAAAACACGAGCCTCCCGCCAGGCCAGCCGGGCCAAAGGCCCAGCCAGCCGGCCACCCCAGCCCCGCTGCGCCCCTGCGCGCATGCGCGCTGCGCGCCAGGCAGGCCTACTCCCCCCTCTTTCCTTTGTTTCGTTTTCCTAGTAGGACTTTTAGTCCTACTCCGTTTCCTCTTTTTCTTTCCTATTCCTACTCTTTTTCTTGTCCCCTACCCCAAGTAAATTCTCCCCTCACCAATATAAATACCCCAAGACCCCCCCCTCTAAACATCAAATCAAAGCCCCTCTCCTCCCAAGCCGCGTCACACCGCGCCGCCTCACCCCGCGCCCCTCACCCACCGCCGCCCTACACCACCGCCGCCGCCGCCCAACGCCGCCGCCTTACGCCGCCGTTCGCTGGAGCCCCTCGCCGGAGGTACCGTGCCGCGTCTCTTTTCTTCCCCGGTTCGATTTTTCTTCTAGAAGATCGTTCCGTTTTCTCTTCGATTCGTTTTCTTTCCGGTTTTTCTCTCCGATTCTTCGTTTCGGTTTCTTTTCCGAAACCCTAGATCGGATTTCCGTTTTCTTTTTCGGTTTCTTTTCCGAAAACCCTAGATCGGTTTTCGTTCTTCTTTCGGACCGTTCGTCTCAACGAACGTGATCACCGATTATTCCCGGTTAACGACGCCCGTTCGTTTAACCGTTCTTCGTTTTCTTTTCGTCGGATTTATTCCGCGATCGCGATCTCAGATCCGATCTTCGTTCTAGTTTTTCTTCTCGCTCGTTTTTCGGAATCAGGTGATTCAAGCACCTGGAGTTTCGTCTCGAAACCGCCGTTCCGTCTAATCAACTTGAACAAGTTTTTGCTACCGTAAAATTTTGACCTAGTTCAACTTGCTAGAACCGAGTTGTTCTTCCGCCGTTTGTTTTCGGTTTCTTTGTTCGGTTCCTTCTTTCTTTGCAACCGGAGTTCTTAAGTTGAACTATCTGGTTCGTTCTCTCGTTCGAGTTTTACTTGTGCATTAGATGAGTACTTATTGTGTGGTTACTATTGTTTGCTTACGATAGATTGACCGGAGTGTGACGAGTAGATCTATCACGAGTTTTGAGTGCGAATCATCTTCATCAACATTGTAGGCAAGTTCACACTTTGATCATACCTTTTTCTACAACCCATGTTTTATTGCATTAGATCAATCCTCTCACCTTGCATGATTAGGATCTAATTAAATTGTGGGATGGGAAGTAGATGAGGTAGTACCTATCACCTGTATTACTATGAAACCTTTGGGAGTTACTTCTACGTTTGCTTATTATGCCATGCTATGCTAGTAGACGTGGATTGGGTGAGTGATATCCATGACAGATGTGAGTTTGTTAATTTTAATGGTTTACTTAAGGTGGCAACTTAAATACACATCTGGGTGGATTGAGGCATATGATGTCTATCAGGACTTGCCTGTTTTTATTTCGGACCGCCACCCAGGCTCAAAGGAATCATAAGATAATTCATGCTAGAAACTTCCGTGTGCAGCCACATGCTACTATGGGCTCTGGCATAGTTGACTAAGTTGTGCGAACTTCTTACGGGGTGGACTAGCAGATGTAGGGGTTGTAGGTGGTACGGTCTACCCCACATGTAAGGTGCTAGCGCTTCTGAAAGACTATGTCTCGGTCATCCGTTTCTCAAACACCATGTAGTGCGAGAAAACAAACGGAGGCGATCGAGTCATGTGGGGAAAAGTGCGCAAACCTCTGCAGAGTGTACAAACTAATCATGATTAGCCGTGTCCCCGGTTATGGACAACTTGAGTATCTAGTACTTGAATATCCTGTTGATCTCATCATGTTACTTTAAATGAATATTGTTGGGTTTTAATGATTTTTAATTGGGATTGAGAATGCTGTCAACCATTCTCAATGTTCAACAACCACCATGATAGTTAAATAAATTTATTCCTTTGCAGTAGGGAAAAATTGGCTTTACGCAAAAACCTTATAACCATAGAGCTTTTCCACCAGCCAAATATGCATATAGTGATAGCCATTGTTCATCATTTTCTCTATGCTGTGAATTTGCCAGTACATTCAATGTACTGACCCGTTTCGGGCTGCAACGTCTTATGTTGCAGGTTTCTTACGACGAGTAAGTGATACGTTAGGGTTACGATTTCTACACTCAACTTTGCCGTTGGTGTTGATGGGAATCCACAACCTTGTTGCTTCCGCTATATGGATTGAGGTAATAGTATTTACGTTACTTTATACATGTGATTTACCTCTGTTATAAATCCTTCGAGTACTGTATGTGTCAGCATGACGATCCAGGGATGACACGTAAGCACAGAGACTTGACCCATTCGGGTCGGGTCGCTACAAGATGGTTTCAGAGCCCATGTTGACTGTAGGACGTGACCCTAGAAATTGGCAAGCCCATAGCAAAGATTTTTCTCTACAACTTTTCCTTTCAAAAAGATCTTTTACCTCTCTTCTCTTCTGAGCTTATTCAAAAATTCCCTTTAGTCAGACCATACCCCTTTCCCCTTTTGACCATTCGAAGATTCGACGGATGAGACCACTCCAAGAAGTACAAGATATCGGACAACTGAGACCACTATGGAATGAAGGAGATTTTACCATACATTATGATAATGGAAACTACAACTGTGAAGACTCTGAAGACAGGTAGAATTTGTAGGCTCTGAAGAATTCTCAGATTTGTATGACCTAGGAAGGCTACCCTTATGGAACTTGGCAGATTATGGAAGTTGTCAATATCCGAGATCAAGGTGTATTGGAGAAAGACTAAAACCAGGAGCACGAGAACTCGAAGAAAACCCTAAGGCAGGGGATATCAACTATGGAAGATAGCTCATGGCAATGACAAGGGCAGAAACACGGTTATCCGTGATGTCATCACCCGCTAATGCTATTGTCACCATGCTGAGTTAAGGATGCAAGTCTTCAGAATGGATTTGAAGGAAGAAGGCCGACGGAGCACCTATCATAAGATGAAGTTTTAACCCTAGCCGGTGTATCACCAGGATCTGGAGTATTACCTCAAGAAGTTTAAGGTGGAGCTCCAGGAAGTCGTATTAGACAAGGAAGCATTTCGTGAAGAACTTAAGACCAGAAGTTGAAAGCAGCCAAGCTAGAGAAGTAAAACCTTGAGATACCGGAGATTTGTCAGGAACTGAAGGACAGTATGACCATGGCTCATGCCAAGGATGTTGAAACCTAGAAGTTTGGAATGCAATTCCAGAATATTCAAGGATGTCCCGAGAGACTTCGCGTCAACAGAGTTGATCTGGCAAAAGAACTTGAGAAGACAAGCATGATCGGAAGAAGCCATTGGAGGCATGAACAAGGCTTGAAGAGTTTGGAGATGTTGAAGATTTATTGACCTTAGAATACCAAACCCCTGTTATATACCTACGTTAGATGCGACGATTGTGAGCTGTCATTTGTTTGATGTTTTTTTCGACAGCCACAACAAAAATCTGTCTTTTCAAAACTGTTGTTTGCATTGTGTGCATCCCTCTCTATCTCTCTTATCTCACCCCAAACCCATGGACCCAATAGATGATGAATGGAGATGAGCTTGTATTTTCTGGACCGGTGAGTCAATTGGAGACAGACCGATGGATTCAGAACATGGAGGATCATATGGAGAACAACCCTATAGTCGGAAAGGATATGGCCCAGTATGCTCTTCAATGCTTTGAAAGAGGTGCTGCTACTTGGTGGAGGATATACCAAACCATGAATGGATGGCAAGGAGTAACCACTTGGAGAGAATTAAGGTTGACTCTGCAAAGATCTCACCTGGTGTCCCAGAAGTTGAAGTCTTATGGAAAGGATATAAGGAAACCCTGTGCATGCAATATTTGTGGAGAAATCGGACACACCGATAAAGAACACAAGGATGAATGCCCTAATTACGAAAGAAGTCACCCAGTTGAAGAATGCCCAATTAGGCAGATTACTTGTTTCTTGTGTGAAGGGACTACCCACTACGCTGCTCAGTGTCACATTTACCCCATGGTACAAAGAACCATCCAGCAGAAGAAAGAAGAAATGAAAGGAGCCCTCATGGAAATTTTAGAAGAAACTTCGATGAAGGAAAAAGTGGAGGACACACCCAAAGAGGAACCAATTAAACCCTGCACTAAGTCTTGCTATTCATGTGGAGAAGAAGGACACATCTCCCAGAATTGTATGAATGGGAATCTAGTAGAATTCCTGACAGAGGAAGTAGAATATGACCCACAGGAAATAGAAGCCCTGATTGGAATGGAAAAGTCCAGGAAGAGAAACCGATTGGATTCCAGGAAGGATCTGAGTCATGTCACCTGTTATAAGTGCAAGGAGTCAGGGCACTACCTCAACAAATGCCCAAAAAGGAAACCTCGATACTTGTCAGAAGTAATATGTTTTAGTTGTAATAAAGCAGGGCACTTTGCCAGATATTGTCCGAAGGAGAAGGAGACTTGTGATAAGTAGTTGAGTTTGTAACAGAAGAAATATAGTCGTAGTAGTGAGGACATTTTCCTTTATTTTGAGGTGTTGAGTTGAGGCATGTAATGGAAAAGCGAGAGATTGTAATAATTTGAGAATCAATAAAGTTAGCAGTGTTGGTACTAATTTGGATTTTATGAGTTACTCTATGAGGAAAGATGTTGACCATTTTGAGGATATGAGAAATATGGTCTATGGAAGATTTGTGCATTTTAAGGGTGGTAGTACCTTGTAAGAACCCTTTGACCCCTGGGAAAGATAAGGCTACTCCACTGAATGGACTTCGGACAAAATGAATACGAGTTTTTTCTCGATATGTGTGATGCCCCAAGAGTATGTGGGATGAAGTTGGAGACCGTCAGTTGTTTGGACCAAATGTGATCAAGGAGTCAGAAGAGAATGTTAAGTTGATTCGAGATACACTGAAGGTAGCTCAGTCCAGGTAGAAGAGTTATGCAGACTTAAAAACTCAAGGAGGTAGTCTGTGAAATTAGAGACAGAGCATGTCTTCGCGTGATCCCTCTGCGAGGAGTTAAACGAATTGGAGTTAAGGGAAAATTAGCCCCGAGATTTGTAGGACCGTACCGAGTTTTGGAGCGTATGGGAGAAGTGGCCTACAAGTTTGAGTTACCCGAAGGACTGTCAGGAGTTCAAGATGTGTTTCACGTTTCCTAGTTGAAGAAGTGCCATGCAGAGATGGCCAATATTCCCTGTAAGGACGCTTGACCGCGGAAAGGATAATGATGTTCCACGAAGTGGAATATGGACTTCATAAGTATAAGTTTCTACCTCGGTATGTGGGAAATCCCACGAGGATGAAGAGATGAGGTACTATTGGATATAAAGGAGGTATGATGTTGGAAATATAGATCAATGGAAATTCCATGATGAGTTTGAGTAATCACGTCTTAGTTTGGTGCCAATAGACGGAAGGAAGACAGTACAATTGGATGGATTTAAGAATACTAGGAAGTTGGAAGTTGGAATAATGATCACTTGCGCAATGATAAGTTCAAGGACTACAAGTGATGAGATATGCCATAACCCACAGGCCACAAGACCTTCCAAGAAGCAAGCACACTCTTGCTGAAGGAAAAACCCTGGAAGAGGATATGCCCTTATCGATAGACGATCCTATAGGAGTAACGCAAAACCTGAGAGTGGTGAAGGAACGATAGATGGTTGTTTGGCTTGCAGAATCTATGGATATATCCGAACTTGGTTCGTTGACAAGAGAAATTCTGCAATGCTTGTGAGGATGACCGAGTGTTAGAATGCGAGATTCGCTAAATCGTACACAAGGTAATGATTTGGGTGCGGGATGGATTGATCACCATACCGACTTACTCTTATTATTCGCCTTGCTATATGGGATGGTAAATATGAGTGACTTGCCTATAGTAGAGAGACGACGATATTAAACCTTGTTAAACCTTAGAATGGTATACGTAATTTTCCCTTGTACTCGGCAGTTGTTGCCAACCGTAGGTTATACGGTGAGGATCAACCCAGACCATTTCCTGCAGGAGAAATCACAAATTGTTGACCACCATGAGATATCGATAGTTGTTTAGTTTTGGCGCCAGACCCGTCAGCTAAGAAGACCCAATCTCGGAATAACCTTACCAAGAGGAAATGAGAGAAGAATTGAGGAAAAGGTTATGCCACTACCGGAAGAGCCCAGAGATGGAATTATCCTGAAGATCTAAGAAGACCGACACTATTAACAATATGGATGAAGTATATGAGTTTCGATGGAACAGTAACCATGCTTCTAAGGGTGGTAGCACCCCAGACCCCTATGATGATCAATGGATTTTGAGGAGACCCCCAAACCCTAACCTTTTCTTGCTAGCCTCTCCGAATCTCGAGGACGAGATTCCTTTTAAGGGTGGTAGGTTTGTAACATCCCAAATTTTCAATTTGGAATGTTATACATTGGATCATCATGCATATCTTATTTTCTTGCTTTTGGTCGATCCTAGAAATTTCACGCAACTCAAGGACCTTTGGAGAGAGTTGGAGATTTCGTTATTTTCTTATTTGAGAGTTTTATCGAATTGGAAAAGAGGATCATTTGATTTATTTATTTCATCTTCAATTATTTTTCCGACGTCAAAAAAATAAGAGAGGGAATAATATGACTTTCCCAAAATATAGGAAAAATGAAGATTTAATAAATAGATCAAATTTCGTTTTCCGGTGTTTGTTTGTTTTTCTTTGGATAGGGAAAAATGCGCGTTTTCGAAAATTGCATTTTAGGCCCGTAGAAAAGTTCATTTTGTTCGACTCATTTTTAGGAGTCGGGGAAAATTTACTTTAGAATTTTTGGAGTCCGTTTAGTTTTCTTTTTCTTTGTTTTTCTGCGCGTGGAATTATTTAAAAAAAAACAGGAGCCTCCCGCCAGGCCAGCCGGGCCAAAGGCCCAGCCAGCCGGCCACCCCAGCCCCGCTGCGCCCCTGCGCGCGTGCGCGCTGCGCGCCAGGCAGGCCGCCGCCTCGGTCGAAGCCGAGTCCCAGCAGGGACTCTGGCCGGTTTAGCCCCCCCCCTCTTTCCTTTGTTTCGTTTTCCTAGTAGGACTTTTAGTCCTACTCCGTTTCCTCTTTTTCTTTCCTATTCCTACTCTTTTTCTTGTCCCCTACCCCAAGTAAATTCTCCCCTCACCAATATAAATACCCCAAGACCCCCCCTCTAAACATCAAATCAAAGCCCCTCTCCTCCCAAGCCGCGCCACACCGCGCCGCCTCACCCCGCGCCCCTCACCCACCGCCGCCCTACACCACCACCGCCGCTGCCCAACGCCGCCGCCTTACGCCGCCGTTCGTCGGAGCCCCTCGCCGGAGGTACCGCGCCGCGTCTCTTTTCTTCCCCGGTTAGATTTTTCTTCTAGAAGATCGTTCCGTTTTCTCTCCGATTCGTTTTCTTTCCGGTTTTTCTCTCCGATTCTTCGTTTCGGTTTCTTTTCCAAAACCCTAGATCGGATTTCCATTTTCTTTTTCGGTTTCTTTTCCGAAAACCCTAGATCGGTTTTCGTTCTTCTTTCGGACCGTTCGTCTCAACGAACGTGATCACTGATTATTCCCGGTTAACGACGCCCGTTCGTTTAACCGTTCTTCGTTTTCTTTTCGTCGGATTTATTCCGCGATCGCGATCTCAGATCCGATCTTCGTTCTAGTTTTTCTTCTCGCTCGTTTTTCGGAATCAGGTGATTCAAGCGCCTGGAGTTTCGTCTCTAAACCGCCGTTCCGTCTAATCAACTTGAACAAGTTTTTGCTACTGTAAAATTTTGACCTAGTTCAACTTGCTAGAACCGAGTTGTTCTTCCGCCGTTTGTTTTCGGTTTCTTTGTGCGGTTCCTTCTTTCTTTGCAAGCGGATTTCTTAGGTTGAACTATCTGGTTCGTTCTCTCGTTCGAGTTTTACTTGTGCATTAGATGAGTACTTATTGTGTGCTTACTATTGTTTGCTTACGATAGATTGACCGGAGTGTGACGAGTAGATCTATCACGAATTTTGAGTGCGAATCATCTTCATCAACATTGCAGGCAAGTTCACACTTTGATCATACCTTTTTCTACAACCCATGTTTTATTGCATTAGATCAATCCTCTCACCTTGCATGATTAGGATCTAATTAAATTGTGGGATGGGAAGTAGATGAGGTAGTACCTATCACCTGTATTACTATGAAACCTTTGGGAGTTACTTCTACGTTTGCTTATTATACCATGCTATGCTAGTAGACGTGGATTGAGTGAGTGATATCCATGACAGATGTGAGTTTGTTAATTTTAATGGTTTACTTAAGGTGGCAACTTAAATACACATCTGGGTGGATTGAGGCACCTGATGTCTATCAGGACTTGCCTGTTTTTATTTCGGACCGCCACCCAGGCTCAAAGGGATCATAAGATAATTCATGCTAGAAACTTCCGTGTGCAGCCACATGCTACTATGGGCTCTGGCATAGTTGACTAAGTTGTGCGAACTCTTACGGGGTGGACTAGCAGATGTAGGGGTTGTAGGTGGTACGGTCTACCCCACATGTAAGGTGCTAGCGCTTCTGAAAGACTATGTCTCGGTCATCCGTTTCTCAAACACCATGTAGTGCGAGAAAACAAACGGAGGCGATCGAGTCATGTGGGGAGAAGTGCGCAAACCTCTGCAGAGTGTATAAACTAATCATGATTAGCCGTGTCCCCGGTTATGGACAACTTGAGTATCTAGTACTTGAATATCCTGTTGATCTCATCATGTTACTTTAAATGAATATTGTTGGGTTTTAATGATTTTTAATTGGGATTGAGAATGCTGTCAACCATTCTCAATGTTCAACAACCACCATGATAGTTAAATAAATTTATTCCTTTGCAGTAGGGAAAAATTGGCTTTACGCAAAAACCTTATAACCATAGAGCTTTTCCACCAGCCAAATATGCATATAGTGATAGCCATTGTTCATCATTTTCTCTATGCTGTGAATTTGCCAGTACATTCAATGTACTGACCCGTTTCGGGCTGCAACGTCTTATGTTGCAGGTTTCTTACGACGAGTAAGTGATACGTTAGGGTTACGATTTCTACACTCAACTTTGCCGTTGGTGTTGATGGGAATCCACAACCTTGTTGCTTCCGCTATATGGATTGAGGTAATAGTATTTACGTTACTTTATACATGTGATTTACCTCTGTTATAAATCCTTCGAGTACTGTATGTGTCAGCATGACGATCCAGGGATGACACGTAAGCACAGAGACTTGACCCATTCGGGTCGGGTCGCTACATTACTTTAACAAAGGCTCCTCAAAGTATGCTTTCCTTGCAGTTGGTTCTATCATCGAGGTAATTTAGTGCGTACTTTTCCTCAATTGGTAGGTGCATTTTCTTGTGTTATACAATAGTTCTAGTTCCATTCATCCCAAGTGCTAAAAAATTACTGATTTTACAATTAGCTAGGTTGTCGAGAAGGTTGCGGCTAGTGAGTTGGGTTCTACTATTGCTTTAGGCAGGCTTCTGTCCACCATGCCATGCATAGTGAGCCAATTGGATTTTGTCTCTTCAACAATGTGGTTATTGCAGCTAATTATCTCTAGAATCTTAGGATTTGCACCTTGTATTTTTAACGTTGCCATGACATTAGTATCCACCCAACGGCTCGAGAAATAGTATGAAAATAAAATCAGCACCATGTTTCTTAGGAAAGAACACTAATTGAGGAAATTTGTATTCAAATCATAGCCATGTGGTATAATCCATTAATATATTGAGCATTCACTCATTGTGGTTCATAAACTGTAGTTCAAATGTAATCGACAATTTTATTATAGGGAATATGTAATCCACACACTAAAAGTCCAAATTAATAGAATTGGCAAGCTAGGTCCAAACCATATTATATAAATGAAGTTTACCCTATGCAACATTTTGTAAGAATTCACTTGGTGGCTCTCCATCTTTATGCACCATACTGAACGTAGTAATCCAATTGGATTTTGTCTCTACAGCAATGTAGCTATGCACCTAATTATCTCTTATATCATAGGATTCCCATCATGATTTTTGAGCATTGCCATGATAATAGTATCCATCTCAACTACTCGAGAAATAGTATGAAAATAAAATCGGTTTCAAGTTGCTTAGGAAACTACAAACAAGAGAATTTGTACTCAAATCATAGCTAGGAAGTATAGTACATTAATATATTAAGTATTCACTCATTGTTATTCATAAATTGTATATCATATGTAATCCACACTTTTATCGCAGGGAAAATGTAATCCACACACCGAAGGCCCAAATTGAATAATTTTCTAGGCTAGCTCCAATCCCAATTATAGATTACCCTCAATCAAGTTTACCATGCAACATCTTTTAAGAATTCACATGGCGGTTTTCAATCTTTATGCAATAGTATTGATTGCCATATGATGATGTGTTGTAAAGCAAAGCTAACAATAATATTTGGATCATAGCAGTTGGTATCTACTTCGTTTAATCAACAACCTAGATGAGATGGTATGATGCCATACCTACACATGACAGTTGATGCTTCTTGTGAAAGCCTAAGGCTAACTTGGTCAGTAGCGGTGATGTTCATGCCTTTAGGCATACAATACCTTCTTGAAGGCATCAGGGTGAGCTCATTATTGATGTGCTACGAGAAAAAGCCTTGAGCACTGTTTAGAAATATATATATATACCTTTTTTACATGCCCCGAACCATGTAAATTGGATAAGGACTATCAGCTCTAGGGATAATTACAATCAACAAAACACTGCTGAGAAATTCAATTATGTTTACTCCAACAAAGGCTCCTCAGAGCCAGCTTTCCTTGCAGCACATTCTGTCATTGAGGTAATTTAATATTTTTCCTACACTCCATATATGCATGTCGTTGTGTTATACAAAAGCTCTGGTACAACTGATATCAAGTGCTTAAAAATGTCTTGTTTGCAATAAGGATGCCAAGAAGGTTGCTGATGATGAGCTGAGTTCTGCTATTGCTTTAGTCAGTCCACAATGTTGAACATAGGGAATCAGCTGGATTTTGTCTCTTTAGTAATGTAGCTATTGCAGCTAATTGTCTCTTAAATCATAGGAAATCAATCATGATTTTGTACATTGCCATGACATTAGTATCCATCTCGATGGCTCCAGAAAGAGTATTAAAATAAAGTTAGCACAAACATTCTTATAAAGGAACAACAGGCGATGATATTTGTATTCAAATAATTGCTAAGTGTTATAATACATTAATATAATGAGGATTTACTCATTGGTGTTCACAAGTTTAACTTCATATGTAATCCACAATTTTATTGCAGGTAATATGTAATCCACACACTGAAGGCCTAAACTGACAAAATTGGTAGGATAGATCAAATCCCATTGATAAATTACCCTAAATGAGGATTACCATGTAACATCTTGTAAGAATTCATTTAGCAGCTCTCCATCCTTATGCGACGACATTGACTTTCATCCAGTGATATGATGTAAACCAAAGCTAACAGACAATATTTGCATTACTTTAGTTAGTTTCTACATGTTTTAATCATCAACCAGAATGAGATCGTATGGAGTCGTACGACACCACATTAGTCAGTGTTTCAGGTGAAAGCCTAATGTTGACTTGGTCAGCATCGATGATGGTAACACCTTCGGGCATCAATTAACTTCTTGAAGACATCACTATGAAGCTTTCGTAGCTCATTCTTCATGTGCATCGATCGAAAGCCTTAAACACTACTAAGAAATATATAGTGTTTATGCATGCACCTAAACATGTAGATCTGGTATGGAATATCAGCTTCAAGGATAATTACTACCGAAATGACACTCCTAAGAAATACAATTATGTTTACTTCAACAATGGCTCCTCAAAGTCTACTTTCCTTGAAACTGGTTTTGTCATCGAGGTAACTTACTGTGTATGTTTCATACACTTCATATGTGCATGCCCTTGTGTTTTACAACAACTCACATTACATTGATTCTGAGTTCTAAAAAATGACTCATTATGCAATTAGGTTGTTGATAAGGTTGCAGCTGGTGAGTTGAGTTTTTCTATTGCATTGGTCAGGCTTCCGGGCCACCATGGAAAACGTAATGAGCCAATTGGATTTTGTCTCTTCAACAATGTGGTTATTGCAGCTAATTATATCTTAAATCATATGATTTCTATCATGATTTTTGAACATTTCCATGACATTAGTATCCATCTCAACGGCTCCAGAAATAGTATGAGAATAAAATCGGGAGGTAGTTGCTAAAGAAAGAACAACGGTAGAGGAAACCTCTATTCTAATAGTAGCCACGTGGTATAATACATTAATATAATGAGAATTCACTCATTGTTGTTCATAAACTGAAGTTCATATGTAATTAACACTTTTTTTGGAGGTTATATGTAATCCACAGACTGAAGACCTGAATTGAGAAAATTAGTAGGCTAGCACCAATCCCATTGATAGATTACCCTAACAACGTGTTTAGCAATATTTGGGAAAGGGGTTGGGAGATTATAGTGGGGAGTTGTATTGAGATTAGACATGGGATGAGTTGTTTTATTCCCATTCCCCTGTTTGGCCCATGATGGGAATTATGTGTGAGAGTTTGAGGAGAAATTGTATTCCCTTGTTTGGCTTGTCAGAGTTAACGAGGGACCGGATAAGGGAAATTAACGTAAGTTATGATGAAGAGTTAAGATTGACTCACTAAAACCATTCCCTTCCAACTCCGACCACCTCCCATGTTAATAAAATGCTGGGAGTTGGAGTCTCAAGTCCCATGACTATTCCCTTATGAACTCCCAATCCCCCTAACCAAACAATAGATTTGAAGTCTCATACCCCTTCAATTCCCATTCCCTAGCTCTGGTTACCCCCAATCAAGCATGTTGTAAATGAAGCTTAGCATGCAACATCTTTTAAGAATTCACTTGGCGAATCTCCATCCTTATGCAACTGTATTGATTGTCAGGGGGTGTTGTGATGTAAACCAAAGCTAACAACAATATTTGGATCACTGCGGTCAGTTTCTACTTCTTTTAATCATCAACCTAGATTGCATGGATGGTACCATACCACATCATGATAGTTAAAGCTTCCATCGCAAACCTAATGCCGAATAGGTTGGCATTGAGGGTGACAGCTTATGGGCGTAAATTATCTTCTTGAAGGCGTCATTGTGAAGCTTCGGTAGCTCATTATAAATGTGCTCTAGGCGAAAATCTTGAGCACGACCGAGAAATATATAGCCTATATGGATGCCCCAAGCTATGTAAATCTAAGTTGGAATATTAGCTTGAAGGATAATTACCATTGAAACAACACCGAGATTCAATTTTGTTTACTTCAACAAAGGCTCCTGAGTGTCTACTATCATTGCAGCTAGTTCTGTCGTCAAAGTCATTTAGTGTCTACTTTTCCTACACTGCATATCTACATTCCTAGTGTTATACAATAGTTCTGGTTCCATTATTCCTTACTGTCGAAAAATGACTCATTTGGAAATTTGGTTTCTGAGGAGATTGCGCCTGGTGAGTTGAGTTCTGCTATTGCTCTAGTTAGGCATCCATGCCACCAAGCCAACATAGTGAAAAATTTGAATTTTTTACCACTACAACAATGTGGTTATTGCAGCTAATTATCTCTTAAATCATAGGATTCCAATCATGATTTTGAACATTTCCATGACATTAGTACCATCTCAACTCCTCGAGAAATAGTTTGGAAATAAAATCGGTACATAGTTTCTTAGGAAAGAACTGCAATCGAGAATATTTGTACTCAATCATAGCCAAGAAGTAGAATAAAAATATTAAGCATTCACTCATTATTGTAAATGATTTGAAGCTCATATGTAATCCACATTTTTATTGGAGGGAATATGTAATGCACACACTGAAGGCCCAAATAGACAAAATTGGTAGGCCGGCTCCAATCCCGTTGATAGATTGCCCAGAATGAAGCTTACCATGCAACATCTTGTAAGAATTCGCTTGTTAGTTCTCCATCTTTATGCAATTTTATTGATTGTCATATGATGATGTGATGTAAGCCAAAGCTAACAATAATTTTTAGATCATTGCAGTCGGCTTGTACTTCTTTTAATTGACAACCTGTAAGAGATTGTATGGTACCTACCACCGCATGAAAGTCGATGCTTCCATGGAAAACCTAATACCTACTTGGTAGGCCATGATGATGGTGACACATTCACGCAAGTTACCTTTTTGAAGGCATCATTGTGAATATTATGTATCTTGTTCTTGATGTGCTCCGGGCGAAAGCCTTCTGCACTGCTAAGAAACATATAACATGTATGCATGCAATGAACCATGTAAATCTGATAAATAATATCTTCTCGAAGGACAATTACTATCAAAACCGCACTATGAGAAAGTCCATTACATTTACTTCAACAAAGGTTGCTCAGAGTCTGCTTTCCTTGTAGCTAGTTTTGTCATTTAGGTAATTTGGTGTGTAATTTTCCTACGCTTCATGTATTTATTTCCTGGTGTTATACAACAGTTCTATTCCATTGATCCTGAGTGCGAAAATAATGACTCATTATACAATTAGGTTGCTGCTAAGGTTGCGGCTCATGAGTTCAGTTTTGCTATCGCTTTAGTCAGGCCTCCAGTCCACCATGCAGAACATAGGCCGCCAACTGGATTTTGTTTTTTCAACAATGTGTCAATTGCAACTACTTATCTCTTAAACCATAGGATTTCCCTGATGATTTTTGAACATTGGCATGAGATTAGTATCCATCTCAACGGATGTAGGAATAGTACAAAAATATAATCAACACCAAGCTTCTTAGGAAAGAACCGCAGTCAAGGAAATTTGTATTCAAATCATAGCCAAGTGATGTAATCCATTAATATATTGAGCATTCACTCATTGTTGTTCATAACTGAAGTTCATATGTAATCCACACTTTTATTGCAAGGAATATGTAATCCGCACACTTAAGGTCCAAATTGACAAAACTGGTATGCTTCCTCTAATTCCAATTATAGAATACCCTAAATGAAGCTTACCCTGCAACATTTTGTAAGAAGTCACTTGGCACTCTCTAAAATTATGCAACATAGTTGATTCTCGTGGAGTGATGTGATGTAAAAAAAGCTCACAACAATATTTGGAGCACTAAGGTAGGTTTCTACTTTTTTTATTGAACAACCTAGATGAGATGGTGTGGTACCGTATCACATCACGGAAGTCAAAGCTTCCCTCGAAAGCCAAATGCTGACTTGGTTAGTAGGGACGATGGTGATAGATCAGGCATCAATTACCTTCTTGAAGGCATCATTGTGAAGGTATTGTAGCTCGCTCTTGTGCTCCAGTTGAAACCCTTGAGCACTACTGAGAATATAGCCTCTTTTCATGCCACGATCCATGTAAATATGACAAGAAATATCAGCTTCGAGGAAAATTACCATCGAAATAACACTGCTGAGAAATCGATTATGTTTACTTCAACAAAGGCTTCTCAGAGTATGTTGTCCTTCCAGCTAGTTTTGTCATCAAGGTAATTTAGTGTGTACTTCTCCTACATTGCATACCTACATTCCCTAGTCTTACAAAATAGTGTTGGTTCCATTATTCCAGAGTGCTGAAAAAATGGCTCATTTGGCAATTCGGTTGCTGAGAAGGTTGTGCTTGGTGAGTTGAGTTATACTGTCGCTCTAGTTAGGCATCCAAGCCACCATGCGAACATAGTGAGCCAATTGGATTTTTTCAGTACAAGAATGTGCCTATTGCATCTAATTATGTCTTAAATCATAGGTCTCCCATCATGATTTTTGAACATTGGCATGACATTAGTATCAATATCAACTGCTCGAGAAATAGTATGAAAATTAAATCAGTGCCAAGTTGCTTAGGAAACAACTGCAATTGAGAAAATATGTACTCAAATCATAGCCAAGAAAATAAATACATTAATATATTGAACATTTACTCATTGTTGTTAATAAATGAAGTCCATATTTAATCTAGTTTTTTATTGGAGGGAATATGTAATCCACACACTGAAGGACCAAATAGACAAAATTGGTAGGCCGGCTCTAATCCCATTGATAGATTACCCTAAATGAAGCTTACCATGCAACATCTTGTAAGAATTCACTTGTTGAATCTCCATCTTTATGCAATAGTATTAATTGTCATTGCGTGATATGATGTAAACCAAAGCTAACAGTAATATTTGGATCACTACAGTTGGTTTCTACTTCTTCTAATTAATAACCTGGATGAGTTGGTATGGCACCATACCATGGTACGTCTCCAACCTATCTATAATTTTTTATAGTTCCATGCTATTATATTATCTATCTTGGATGTTTTATATGCTATTTTGTATGATTTTTGGGACTAACCTATTAACCTAGAGCCCAGTGTCAGTTTCTATTTTTTCCTTGTTTTTGTGTTTTACAGAAAAGGAATATCAAAAGGAGTCCAAACGAGCTAAAAATTTACGGTGATTTTTTATGGACCAGAAGAAGCCCCGTAGCAAAGAGTTGGTCCAAAAGAGTCCCGAGCCAACCACAAGGGTGGAGGGCACGCCCTACCCCCTGGGAGGGTACTCCACCCTTGTCGTTGACTCGTGGACCCCCCCTGATGTGAAACCGGCACCAAACATTCCTATAAATACAGAAACCCCCGAAAAGAAACCTAGATCGGGAGTTCCGCCATCGTAAGCCTCTATAGCCATGAAAAACCAGTCGGGAGCCCGTTCCGGCACCCTGCCGAAGGGAGAAACCATCACCGGTAGCCATCTTCATCATCCTGGCGGTCTCCATGACGAGGAGGGAGTAGTTCACCCTCGGGGCTGAGGGTATGTACCAGTAGCTATGTGTTTGATCTCTCTCTCTCTCTCGTGTTCTTGATTTGGCATGATCTTGATGTACCGTGAGCTTTGCTATTATAGTTGGATCATATGATGTTTCTCCCCCTCTACCTTCTTGTAATGGATTGAGTTTTCCCTTTGAAGTTATCTTATCAGATTGAGTCTTTAAGGATTTGAGAACACTTTATGTATGTCTTGCATGTGCTTATCTGTGGTGACAATGGGATATTCACGTGATCCACTTGATGTATGTTTTGGTGATCAACTTGCGAGTTCTGTGACCTTGTGTACTTATGCATAGGGGTTGGCACACGTTTTCGCCATGACTCTCCGGTAGAAACTTTGGGGCACTCTTTGAAGTTCTTTGTGTTGGTTTGAATAGATGAATCTAAGATTGTGTGATGCATATCGTATAATCAAACCCGCAGATACTTATGGTTACATTGGAGTATCTAGGTGACATTATGGTTTTGGTTGATGTGTATCTGAAGGTGTTATTTTAGTACGAACTCTAGGGATGTTTGTGACACTTATAGGAATAGCCCAATAGATCGATCAAAAAGAATAACTTTGAGGTGGTTTCGTACCCTACAATAATCTCTTCATTTGTTCTCCGCTATTAGTGACTTTGGAGTGACTCTTTGTTGCACGTTGAGGGATTGTTATATGACCTAATTATGTTATCATTGTTGAGAGAACTTGCACTAGTGAAAGTATGAACCCTAGGCCTTGTTTCCAAGCATTGCAATACCGTTTTCGCTCACTTTTGTTACTAGTTACCTTGCTGTTTTTATATTTTCAGATTACAAAAACCTATATCTACCATCCGTATTATACTTGTATCACCATCTCTTCGCTGAACTAGTGCACCTATACAATTTACCATTGTATTGGGTGTGTTTGGGACACAAAAGACACTTTTTTATTTGGTTGGAGGGTTGTTTGAGAGAGACCATCTTCATCGTACGCCTCCCACGGATTGATAAACCTTAGGTCATCCACTTGAGGGAAATTTGCTACTGTCCTACAAAACTCTGCGCTTGGAGACCCAACACGAGTCTACAAGAAGAATGTTGCCTAGTAGACATCATACCACCTCACGACAGTCGATGCTTCCAGCGAAAGCCTAATGTAGACTTGGTCGAGATCGATGTTGGTGACACCTTCGATCGTACATTACCTTCTTGTAGGCATCATTGTGAAGTTTTTGTAGCTAGTTCTTGATGCACTCTAGGTGAAAGCTTTGAGCACTTCTAAGAATCATATATTATCCATGCATCCACCAAAGCATGGAAATCAATTAAGGAATATGAGCTCAAAGGACAATTACTATCGAAACGATACTTCTCAGAAATTCAATTACATTTACTTCAATAAAGGCTCCTTAGAGTCTGCTTTCCTTGCAGTTGGTTCTATCATCAAGGTAGTTTAATGTGTAATTTACCTACACTTAACATATGCATTGCTATGTCTTATTCAATAGTTCTGGTTCCATTCATCCCGGGTTCTACAAAAATGACTCATTTTACAACTAGGATGTTGAGAAGGTTGCAGCTTGTGAGTTAAGTTCTACTATTCCTTTAGTCAGGCCTCCAGGCCACCATGCCGAACATAGTGAGCCTATTGGAATTTATCTCTTCAACAATGTGTTTATTGCAGCTACGTCCGGTCAGGCCCGTGGAGGCCTGGTAGGTCCCTGTCACTACGTCCGGTCGGCTTCGCACAGCGGTGGAGGTTGTCCCCTCCCGTCGGCTATGTTGTAGTTGCCCCCGAGCCCGGTGTCTCCTCGTCCTCCCTCCAGGTCTCGTGTTGGTGGTGTCAGTGAAACGATGAAGTTGGTGCGGTGACTTTGGTGGCACAGGATGGTGGGCAGCATGTTCGGTGGTGCACTTCCAATTTTCCGGGGTGGGGTGGTTGTTTCGGGGCGGGAGATATCCCTGGCGGCTCGTCCGCTGTCGGTGCAGCTACGCTCACGGACGCTGCCGGACCTTCCTGAGGAGCGTCAGTGATACCCCTTCCACACTGCCATCCGCGTACCAGGGGAAACCCTAGGACTTGTCCGGTCAGCAGCGGCATCATCACCGCATTCCTTCCTAAAGGCGTTGCTTAGTACACGACGCTTCAGAGTGCTAGGAGTACGGTGGAACTTCTTCAGAGAGTGCAGCGGGTATCGGCCATCTTCGCTTAGTTGAGATGCTGGCATCAGCATTGGTTTCTCTTTCTTTCTCTCATTTTTTCTTTTGGTCTTGTTTGTGCTCTAACCCCAGCGAGCTTGTTGTATCAGATGGTTGCTTTATAATATAAAGCGGGGGGAAACCCTTTATCGTCATTCTATTGCAGCTACTTACCTCTTAAATCATAGGATTTCCATCATGATTTTCGAACATTGTTGTGACATTAGTATCCATCTCAATGACTCCAGAAATAGTCTAAAAATGGAATCGACACCAAGTTGCTTAGGAAAGAACTCCAGGCAAGGAAATTTGTATTCACATCATAGCCAGGTGTTATAATCCATTAATATATTGATAATTCATTCATTGTTGTTCATAAAATACAGTTCAAATGTAATCCACAATTTTATTATAGGGAATATGTAATCCACTCACTGAAAGCCCAAATTGACAAAATTGGTAGGCTAGGGCCAAACCGTATTATATATTACCCTAAGTGAAGTTTACCATATGCAACATTTTGTAAGAATTCACTTGGTGGCTATCCATCCTTATGCACCTTATTGAACATAGTGACCCAATTGGATTTTGTCTCTACAACAATGTAGCTATGCAACTAATTATTTCTTAATTCATAGGATTCCCATCATGATTTTTGAACATTGCCATGATAATAGTATCCATCTCAACTACTCGAGATAGTATGAAAATAAAATCGGTACCAAGTTGCTTAGGAAACTGCAAACAACAAAATGTATACTCAAATCATAGCTAGGAAGTATAATACATTAATATATTGAGTGTTCACTCATTGTTGTTCATAAACTGAATTTCATACGTAATCCACACTTTTATCGCAGGGAATATGTAATCCACACAACGAAGGCCCAAATTGAATAATTTGGTAGGCTAGCTCCAATCCCAATTATAGATTACCCTCAATCAAGTTTACCATGCAACATCTTTTAAGAATTCACTTGGCGGTTCTCAATCTTTATGCGGTAGTATTGATTGCCACATGACGATGTGATGTAAACCAAAGCTAACAATAATATTTGGATCATTGAAGTTGGTTTCTACTTTGTTTAATCAACCTAGATGAGATGGTACGGTACCATACCAACACAAGACAGTCGATGCTTCTGATGAAAGCCTAAGGCCATCTTGGTCAGCAGCGACGATGTTCATGCCTTTAGGCATATGTTATATTCTTGAAGGCATCATCGTGAAGCTTTCGTATCTCATTGTTGATGTGCTCCAGGAAAAAGCCTTGAGAAATTTTGAGAAATATATACCATTTTTTTCATGTGACAAGCCATGTAAATTGATAACTACTATTAGCTCGGAGGATAATTACAATCAACACAACACTACTGAGAAAATCAATTATGTATACTTCAACAGAGGCACCTTAGAGCCAGCTTTCCTTGTAGCTCGTTTTGTCATTGAGGTAATTTAGTATTTTTCCTAAACTACATATATGCATTTCGTTGTGTTATACAAAAGCTCTGGTAGCATTCATGTCAAGTGCCAAAAAATGTCTCATTTGTAATAAGGTTGTTCAGAAGGTTGCGGATGGTGAGGTGAGTTCTGCTATTGCTTTAGTCATGCCACCATGTTGAACATAGTGAGGCAGCGGATTTTGTCTATTCAGTAATGTGGCTATTGCAGCTAATTATCTCTTAAATCATAGGAAATCAAACATGATTTTTGTACACTACCATGACATTAGTATCCATCTTGATAGCTCCAGAAATAGTATTAAAATAAAGTTGGCACCAACATTCTTAGAAAGGAACTATAGTCGATGAAATTTGTATTCAAATAATTGCTAAGTGGTATAATACATTAATATATTGAGGATTTACTCATTGTTGTTCATAAGTTCAAGTTCATATGTAATCCATGCTTTTATTGCAGGGAATATGTAATCCACACACTGAAAGCCCAAACTGACAAAATTGGTAGGCTAGATCCAATCACATTCATAGATTACCCTAAGTGAAGCTTACCATGTAACCTCTTGTAAGAATTAACTTGGTGGCTATCCATCCTTATGCGACAACATTGACTTTCATCAAGTGATGTGATGTAAACCAAAGCTAACAACAATATTTGCATCACTTCTGTTAGTTTCTACTTCTTTTAATCACCAACCAGGATGAGATGGTACGGTGTCGTACCACATCGTGTTAGTCGGTGCTTCCGGTGAAAGCTTGATGCACACTTGGTCGGCATCGATTATGGTGACACCTTTGGGCATTGATTAGCTTCTTGAAGACATTACTATGAAGATTTTGTAGCTTGTTCTTCATGTGCATCGAGCAAAAGCCTTAAACACTACTAAGAAATATATAGTGATTATGCATGCACCTAAACATGTAGATCTGATAAGGAATATCAGCTTGAAGGATAATTACTACCGAAACAACACTCCTAAGAAATACAATTATGTTTACTTCAACAACGGCTCCTCAAAGTCTGCTTTTCCTTGAAACTGATTATGTCATCGAGGTAATTTAGTGTGTATGTTTCCTACATATCATATATGCATTTCCTTGTGTTATACAATAGTTCTCATTACATTGATCCTGAGTTCTGGAAAATGACTCATTATGCAATTAGGTTGTTGAGAAGGTTGCGGATGGTGAGTTGAGTTTTTTATTGCTTTGGTCAGGCTTCCGGGCCAAGAAGGCAAACATAGCGAGCTAATTGGATTTTATCTCTTCAACAATGTTGTTATTGCAGATAATTATATCTTAAATCATAGGATTTCTATCATGATTTTTTAACATTTCCATGACATTAGTATTTATCTCAACGGCTCCAAAAATAGTATGAAAATAAAATCGCGAGCTACTTGCTAAAGTAAGAACAATAGTAGAGGAAACTTCTATTCAAATAGTAGCCAAGTGGTATAATACATTAATATAATAAGAATTCACTCGTTGTTGTTCATAAACTGAAGTTCATACGTAATCAACACTTTTATTGCAGGGAATATGTAATCCACACATTGTAGACCCGAATTGAGAAAATTGGTAGGTTAGCTCCAATCCCATTGATTGATTACCCTAAAAGCATGTTTGGCATTATTTGGGAAGGGGTGTGGGATTTTATAGTAGGGGGTTGAATTGAGATTATACATGGAATGAGTTGTTTTTTCCCATTCCTCTGTTTGGCGCAAGATGGGAATTATGTATGAGAGTTTGAGGAGAAATTGTATTCCCTTGTTTGGTTTGTCGGAATTGACAAGGGACTGGACATGGTAAATTAATGTAAGTTATGATGAAGGGTTAAGATTGACTCACTAAACCAACTCCCATCCAACTCCCACCCCCTCCCCTCTTAATAATATGGTGGGAGTTGGAGTCTCCAGTCCCATGACTATTCCCTTATAAACTCCCAATCCCCCTAACCAAACAATAGATTTGAAGTCTCATACCCCCTCAATTCCCATTCCCTAGCTCTAGTTACCACCAATCAAACATGTTGTAAATGAAGCTTAGCATGCAACATCTTGTAAGAATTCACTTGGCGGCTCTCCATCCTTATGCAACAGTATTGATTGTCATGGGAAGTTATGATGTAAACCAAAGCTAACAACAATATTTGTATCATTGCAGTCAGTTTCTAGTTATTTTAATCATCAATCTAGATTACATGGATAGTACCAATCCTGATAGTCGAAGCTCCAGTAGAAAACCTAATCCCGAATTGGTCGCCATTGATGGTGACACCTTTTCGGCGTAAATTACCTTCTTGAAGGCGTCATTGTGAAGCTTTGCTAGCTCATTCTAAATGTGTTCTAGGCGAAACCTTGAGCACGGCTGAGAAATATATAGCCTCTATGCATGCCCCAAGCCATGTAAATCTAACAAGGAATATTAGCTCGAAGGATAATTACCATCAAAAAAACACCGCTGTGAGATTTGATTATGTTTCCCACAAAGGCCCCTGAGTGTCTACTATCATTGCAACTTGTTCTATCAACAAAGTAATTTAGTTTGTACTTTTCCTACACTACATATCTACATTCCCTAGTGTTATACAATAGTTCTGGTTCCATTATTCCTTAGTGCTAAAAAAATGACTCGTTTGGACATTTGATTACTGAGAAGGTTGCGCCTGGTGAATTGAGTTTTGCTATTGCTCTAGTTAGGCATCCAGGCCACCATGCCAACACAGTAAACAATTTGGAATTTTTACCACTACAACAGTGTGGTTATTGCAGCCAATAATCTCTTAAATCAGAGGATTCCGATCATTATTTCAAACATTGCCATGACATTAGTATCGATCTCAACTCCTTGAAAAATAGTATGAAAATAAAATCGGTACATAGTTTCTTAGGAAAGAACTACAATCGAGAATATTTGTAATCAATCATAGCCAAGAACTAGAATAAATTTTTTAAGTATTTACTCATTGTTGGTCATGAATTGAAGCTCATATGTAATCCCCACTTGTATTGAAGGGAATATGTAATGCACACACTGACGACCCGAATAGACAAAATTGGTAGGCCAGATCCAATCCCATTGATATATTGCCTTGAATGAAGATTACCATACAACATCTTGTAAGAATTCACTTGGTGGTTCTCCATCTCTATGCAATTGTTTTGATTGTCATATGGCGCTGTATTGTAAGCCAAAGCTAACTGTAATATTTAGATCATTGTAGTTGGTTTGTGCTTCTTTTAATCACAGCCTGTAATAGATGGTATGGTACCGTACCACCGCATGAAAGTCATTGCTTCTAAGGAAAACCTAATACCGACTTGGTAGAAAGTGATGCTGGTCATCCCTTCGTGCAAGTTACCTTTTTGAAGGTATCATTGTGAATATTATGTATCTTGTTCTTGATGTGCTCCAGGCGAAAGCCTTGGGCACTCCTGAAAAATAATAGTGTCTATGCATGCAACGAACCATGTAAATCTGATTAATCATATCAGCTCGAAGCGCAATCACTATCAAATTCACACTGTTGAGAGATTCCATTAAGTTTACTTCAAGAAAGGTTGCTCGGAGTCTGCTTTCCTTGCACTTGGTTTTGTCATTGAGGTAATTTAGTGTGTAATTTTCCTATGCATTCCTTGGTGTTATACAACAGTTTTGTTCCATTGATCCCAAGTGCTAAGATAATGACTCATTGTACAATTAGGTTGTTGATAAGGTTGCGGCTCGTGAGTTCAGTTCTGCAATTACTTTAGTCAGGCCTCCAGTCCACCATGCAAAAGATAGACGGCCAATTGGATTTTGTTTCTTCAATAATGTGGCTATTGTAACTAATTATCCCTTAAATCATAGGATTTCCATCATGAATTTTAAACATTGCCATGAGATTAGTATCCATCTCAACGGCTGTAGAAATAGTATGGAAATATAATCAACACCAAGTTTCTTAGGAAAGAACTGCAGTCAAGGAAATTTGTATTGAAATCATAGCCAAGTGGTATAATCCATTAATATATTGAGCATTCACTCATTGTTGTTCATAAACTATAGTTCATATGTAATCCACACTTTTATTGAAGGGAATTTGTAATCTGCACACTTAAGGCCCGAATTGACAAAATTGGTATGCTAGCTCTTATCCTAATATAGATTACCCTAAATGAATCTTACCATGCAACATTTTGTAAGAAGTCACTTGGCGGCTCTCTATAATTATGCAACAGAATTGATTGTCACAGAGTGATGTGATGTAAACCAAAGCTAACAACAATATTTGGATCACTACGATAGGTTTCTACTTATTTTATTCAACAACCTGGATGAGATGGTATGGTACCATACCATATCATGGAAGTCAACGCTTCCCTCGAAAGCCAAATGCTGACTTCTTTAGTAGAGACAATGGTGACACGATCGGGCATCAATTACCTTCTTAAAGGCATCATTATGAAGGTATTATAGCTCATTCTTGATGTGCTCCGATTGAAAGCCTTGAGCACTATTGAGAATATAGCATCTTTGCATGCCTCGATTCATGTAAATCTAACAAGGAATATCAGCTTCAAGGATAATTACCATTGAAACAACACTGTCAAGAAACCCATTACGTTTACTTCAACAAAGGCTTCCCAGAGTTTGTTGTCCTTGCAACTAGTTCTGACAGCAAGTTAATTTAGTGTGCACTTCTCCTACATTGCACATCTACATTCCCTAGTCTTATAAAACAGTGTTGGTTCCATTATTCCTGAGTGCTGAAAAAACGACTCATTTGGTAATTCGGTTGCTGAGAAGGTTGCGCTTGGTGAGTTGAGTTATGCTGTCGCTCTAGTCAGGCATCCAAGCCACCATGCGAACAAAGTGAGCCAAATGGATTTTGTGAGTACAACAATGTGCCTATTGCATCTAATTATGTCTTAAATCATAGGTCTCCCATCATGATTTTTGAACATTGGCATGACATTAGTATCAATATCAATTGCTCAACAAACAGTATGAAAATTAAGTCAGTACCAAGTTGCTTAGGAAAGAACTGTAATTGAGAAAATATGTACTCAAATTATAGCCAAGAAGTTAAATACATTAATATATTGAACATTTACTCATTGTTGTTCATAAATTGAAGTTCATATGTAATCCAGTTTTTATTGGAGGGAATATGTAATCCACACACTTTAGGACCAAATAGACAAAATTGGTAGACCGGCTCTAATCCCATTGATAGATTACTCTAAATGAAGCTTACCATGCAACATCTTTTAAGAATTCACTTGTCGATTCTCCATCTTTATGCAATAGTACGGATTGTCATTGGGTGATATGATGTAAACCAAAGCTAACAATAATATTTTGATCACTGCAGTTGGTTTCTTCCTCTTTTAATTGATAACCTGGATGAGCTGGTATGGTACCATACCACCTCACAACAGTCGATGCTTCCAGGGAAAGCATAATGTAGACTTGGTCGACATCGATGCTGGTGATGCCTTCGGTATACATTACCTTCTTGTAGGCATCATTCTGAAGAATCTGTAGCTAGTTCTTGATGTGCTCCAGGTGAAAGCTTTGAGCACTTCTAATAATCATATATTGTCCATGCATCCACCAAACCATGTAAATTAAATAAGGAATATCAGCTCAAAGGACAATTACTATCGAAACAATACTACTTGGAAATTGAATTATGTTTACTTCAACAAAGGCTCCTTGGAGTCTACTTTCTTTGTAGCTGATTCTGTCATTGAGATAATTTAGTGTGTACTTCTCCTACACTTAACATATGCATTGCTTAGTGTTATACAACATTTCTGGTTCCATTGACCCCAAGTGCTGCAAAAATGACTCATTTTACAACTAGAATGTTGAGAAGTTTGCGGCTGGTGAGTTGAGTTCTGCTATTCCTTTAGTCAGGCCTCCAGGCCACCATGCCGAACATAGTGAGCCAATTGGAATTTATCTCTTCAACAATGTGGCTATTGCAACTAATTACCTCTAAATCATAGGATTTCCATCATCATTTTTGAACATTGCTATGACATTAGTATCCATCTCAACGACTCCAGAAATAGTCTAAAAATAAAATTGACACCAAGTTGCTTAGGAAAGAGCTCCAGTCAAGGGAATTTGTATTCACATCATGGTGGTATAATCCATTAATATATTTAGCATTCATTCATTGTTGTTCATAAACTTTAGTTTATATGTAATCCATTAATTGCAGGGAATGTAATCGACACACTCAAGGCCCAAATTGAAAAAATTGGTAGGCTAGATCTCTTACCAATTATAGATTAACCAACTTACCATGCAAAATTTTGTAACAAATCACCTGGCGGATCTCCATCCCTGTGCAACGGTATTGATTGTTACGGGGTGAGGTGATGTAAACCAAAGCTAACATCACTTTTTTAATCACTACAGTTAGTTTCTACCTATTTTATCAACAACGCAGATGCGATGGTATGGTACCATACCACATCAGGACTGTCGATGCTTCCTGCCAAATGATAATGCCGACTTGGTAGGACGGCTCCAATCCCATTGATAGATTACCCAAATGAAGCTTACCATGCAAGATCTTATAAAAATTCCCTTGGAGTCTCTACATCCTTAGACAAAAGTATTGATTATAATGGGGTGATCCGGTGATGTGAAGTAAACCAAGGGTCATAGTAATATTTGAATCATTGTAGTTAGTTTCTACTATGTTTAATCAACAATATTGATGACATGGTATGGTACCGTACCACCTTACGATAGTTGATGCTTCTGGTGAAACCATAATGTTGACTTGGTCGGCAACGATGATGGTGAAACCTTCGGGCATCAATTACATTCTTGAAAGAATCATTGTGTAACTTTTGTAGCTCACCCTTGATGTGCTCTGCGGAAAGCAGTAAGCACTACTATGAAATATATAGCCTCTATGCATGCCGTGAACCTTATGAACTTTATAAGGAATATCAACTCGAAGGATAATTACCATTGAAACAACAATACTGAGAAATTTAATTATGTTTACTTCAACAAAGGCTCTAGAGATTCTGCTTTCCTTGTAATTGGTTTTGTGATCGAGGTAGTTTAGTGTGTACTTTTGCTACGCTACACATCTACATGTCGTAGTGTTATACAAAAGTTTTGCTTCCATTATTCCTGAGTGCTAAAAATGACCCATTTGGCAATTCAGTTGGTGAGAAGGTTGCGCTTGGTGAATTCAGTTATGCTATTGCTCTAGTCAAGCCACCAAGCCACCATGCCGAATGAACATAGTGAGCCAATTCAATTTAGTCTCTACAACGATGTGGCTATTGCAACTAATTATCTTTTCAATCATGGGTTTCCCATCATGATTTTTGAACATTGCCTTGACATTAGTATCCATCTCAACTCCTTGGGAAATAGTATGAAAATAAAATCGATACGAAGTTTCTTCGGAAAGAACCGCAGTCGAGAAATTTGCAATAAAATCATAGCCCAGAAGTAAAGTACATTTGATCATTCACTCATGTTGTTCATAAATTGAAGTTCATATGTAATCCACACTTGTATTGCACAGAATATGTAATCCACACATTCAATGCCCAAATAGACAAGATTGGTAGGCTAGCTCCAATCTCATTGATAGATTACCCAAAAGTAAGCTTACCATGCAACGTCTTGTAAGAGTTCACTTGGTAGTTCTTCATCTTTATGCATAGTGTTGATTGTCATATGGCGATGTGATGTAAACCAAAGCTAATAGTAATTTTTGAATCACTAAAGTTAGTTTCTACTCCCTTTGATCCAAAATAACTGTCATAGTTTTGAACTAAGGTTAGTTCAACCTTAGTTCAAAGCTGCGACACTTATTATGGATCGAAGGAGTAGTTATTTTAATCAACAACCTGGATGAGATGGTATGGTACTGTACCACCTCACGAGCTAACTTGGTCGGCAGTAATGATGTTGACGCCCTCGGGCATACGTTTCCTTCTTAAAGGCATCATTGTGAAGCTTATGTAGCTCATTCTTGATGTGCTCTAGGCAAAAGCCTTGAGCCCAGCTGAGAATTATATAGCCTTTCCCCATGCCCAGAACCTTGTAAATTTTATAAGGAATATCGGTTAGTAAGCAGGAATTAAGCTTGGGGATGCTGATACGTCTCCGACGTATCTATAATTTTTTATTTCATGTTATTATCTTGTCAATCTTATATACTTTATATGCCATTTTATATCATTTTTGGAAACTAACATATTAACCTAGTGCCTAGTGTCGCTTGCTATTTTCTGCATGTTTTTGGTTTTATAGAAAATCCCTTCCAAATGGATTCCAAACACTTCAAAACTTTTTGACGGTTTTTTCTGGACTAGGAAAGACCCTAGAAGCCTTGGGGAAGGACCAGAAGCCAGACGAGGAGACAAGAAGGCAACAGGGCGCGCCCTGGGGGTAGGCGCATCTTGA
Organism: Triticum urartu; assembly: GCF_003073215.2. Classification (NCBI taxonomy): domain Eukaryota; kingdom Viridiplantae; phylum Streptophyta; class Magnoliopsida; order Poales; family Poaceae; genus Triticum; species Triticum urartu. The sequence continues at coordinate 47,033,786 of NC_053023.1, forward strand.
TGTCTTGTGGGCCCCTTGTGGCCACTTCTGACCTAATTCTAGTGCTATAAATTCCCAAATATTCCAAAACCAACAAAGGAAGCCACTAAATAATTCTTCCGCCACCACAAGCGTTTGTTCTTCTGTGATCCCATTTGGAGGTCTTTTCCAGTAATCTGCCGGAGGGGGAATCGATCACGAAGGCCTTCTTCGTCAATCTTGCTGCCTCCATGATGATGTGCGAATAGTTCCCCACAGGACCTAAGGGTCCATAGCTGTAGCTAGATGTCTCTCTCTCTCTCTCTCTCTCTCTGATCTTCAATACAATGTTCTCTTCGGAGATCGACTCGATGTAATCTTTTGCGGTGCGTTGGTTGGGATCTGATGAATTGTGCATCTATGATGAGATTGTTCATTGGAAGTGATTGAGTTATTTCTGAACTTTATTATGTGTGATTGTTATAGCCTTGTATTTATCTCTGATCTATCTCTTTAGTTTAGCCAACTGGGTTGATGTATCTTCATCGAAAGAGGTGCTTTGTGGTAGGTTCAATCTTGCGATGTCCTCACTCTGTGACAGGAGAAGTAGTGAGGCATGTATTAGTATCGTTGCTACTAAGGGTAAAATGATGAGGTTTGATCATATTGGTTGGTCTTATTATGTCTACATTATGTCATCATACTTCATGCATTACTCTATTTGTCATGAACTTAATACGTAGAGAGGCACATAGAAGCGCTCTCGGAGTGGAGTAATAGTAGTAGGCATCAGTAAGTTTAATAGCCTACTTGTCATGGACGTAATGTCTATGTACAGAAAATGCCATGAATAACATTATAACTATGCGCTTTTCTATCAATTGCCTAACAGTAATTTGTGTACTAGTCATTTGCTATGTTCTTGAGAGAGATGCCTCTAGTGAAAGCTATGGCCTGAGGGTCCATTTAAATCATATTTCTAAAACCCTGAAGACCTTGTTGTAATTTATTTTTTTATTTAGTTTTGCAATTTATATATCTTCCACTATTAGAATTGATCCTTGCAAATAACGAGCACAAGGGGATTGATAGCCCTCTTACCCATGTTGGGTGCAAGTATTCTGTTTGTGTGTAGGTACTGCTAAAGGTCGTTTGCGTGGATCTTCTATTGGTTTAGTAAACCTTGGTTCTTAACTAGGAAATACTTTTTGCTACTATAATACTTCACCCTTCCTCTTCAAGGAAATCCCAACACCTATCACAAGTAGTACGGACCTTCGCCGCTAGTAGCCAGAGTTTTTGGAGATGAGGCGGTGGAGGGGGAGGGGATCATCGTCATCTCCGACGATGAGGAAGAGATAAACGTCGAAGAATGGCACTGTGATACATCTCCAACGTATCTATAATTTTTGATTGTTCCATGCTGTTATATTATCATTCTTGGATTTTTTTACTATCATTTTATAGCAACTTTAAATCATTTTTTGGGACTAACCTATTGACATAGTGCCCAGTGCCACTTGCTATTTTTTGCATGTTTTTTACTTCACTGAAAATCAATACCAAACGGAGTCCAAATGCAGTGAAACTTTTTGGAGAATTTTTCTGGACCACAGGACAGAAGTTGGGCCGAAGAAGTACCAGAGGGGTGCCCCGAGGGGGGCACAGCCCACCTAGGCACGCCTGGGCCCCCAGGCGCGCCCTGGTCGGTTGTGCCCACCTCGGTGGCCTCCCGCACCGCCTCTTTGCTCTATAAATACCCCAATATTCTAGAAACCCTAGGGGAGTCGACGAAAATCAATTCCAGCCGCCGCAAGGTCCAGGACCACCGGATCTAATCTAGACACCATCACGGAGGGGTTCATCATCCTTATTGGTGCCTCTCCGATGATGCATCAGTAGTTCATTGTAGACCTATGGGTCCATAGTTAGTAGCTAGATGGCTTCCTCTCTCTCTTTTGATTCTCAATACAATGGTCTCTTGGAGATCTATTTGATGTAAGTCTTTTGCAGTGTGTTTGTTGGGATCCGATGAACTTTGAGTTTATGATCAGATCTATGTTTTTATCCATGAAAGTTATTTGAGTCCTTTGATCTCTTATATGCATGATTACTTATAGCCTCGTATTTCTTCTTCAAATATTTTGTCTATTTAGGCTAACTAGATCGATTTTTCTTGCCATGGGAAGAGGTGCTTTGTGATGGGTTCGATCTTACAGTAGTTGATCCCAGTGATAGAAGGGGAACCGACACGTATGGATCGTTGCTATTAAAAATAACAAGATGGGGTCTATTTCCACATAGATAGATCTTGTCAACATCATGTCATTGTTCTTATTGCATTACTCCGTTTCTCCATGAACTTAATACACTAGATGCTTGCTGGATAGCGGTCGATGTGTGGAGTAATAGTAGTAGATGCAGGCAGGAGTCGGTCTACTAATCTTGGACGTGATGCCTATATAATGATCATTGCCTGGATATTGTCATGATTATTTGAAGTTCTATCAATTGCCCAACAGTAATTTGTTTACCCGCCGTATGGTTTTTTTCTCGAGAGAAGCCACTAGTGAAATCTACGGCTCCCGGGTCTCTTCTTTATTATATTTGCCTTCGAGATCTATTTTTATTTGCTTTTATTTTCAGATCTGTTAATCAAAAAACACAATAATACCTTGCTGCAATTTATTGTTATTTATTTTATCTCATGTTCCCGCGAGATATATTTATCCAATCTACAACAATTTTACCTATCTTTTTTACCCGTGAGGGATTGACAACCCCTCTCTTACGTCGGGTTGCAAGTATTTGTTCTTTGTGTGCAGGAGCCATTCATTTGGTGTTGCGTGGTTCTCCTACTGGTTCAATAACCTTGGTATCATCACTCAGGGAAATACGTACTGTCGTTGTGCTACATCATCCCTTCCTCTTTGGGGAAATACCGACGTAGTTCAAGCCGCATCACACCGCATCTTCCGCAACATTGCCGACGATGACACAGGGCATGTCGTGGTTTGTCACGGCAAATGCCCTCATGAAAGGACTTAGGTACAAGGCCATGGCTACGGTTATTAGCTTAAAGGGATTGAACGGGATGAGAGACACGAGTTTAACCAGGTTCGGCCCCTCACGATCGAGGTAAAAGCCTACGTCCTGCTTTGAGTTGTATTGCTTGAGTGTCGATTATAAGGGAGCGGAATCGCTTAACCTAGCTAACAATTGATTGTCACTTGCCTTTAACCCACTTCAAGGACTCGCCTTTATATACACAGGTCGAGGCCCTGGGCTTACAAGAGTCTAGGTCAGTTCATACTTCGTGACCGACCCTGGTTCTAAATTTCCTTGCCTTTCTTGGCAAGTCACCGTTGGGCGGCTTACTCTTCCGGGTCACGCGCCACCTCCGGGTATTGGCCCTTCAGCCGGCCCGCCTCCTAAGCCAACTCCAGGCTCTTAGGTCTTCGCTTCTTAGGCCTACCTAAGCTTCATTACTGAGTCGCCAATAGTGTAACCCGGCCCCTCCTAGGTGGGTCACACCATGGGGTTATATCCCCAACATTAGGCCCCAGATTGATTTGAACATGTTCATGTCAATCTTTACTCTCCAATTGGCGAGTCTTCTAGAAACTTCAACCTTGAATTAGATCTTCGTGACCCGCCATACAAAAATATGATGTCATCTTCATAAAATCAGGAAAAAAAACCATGACATCACAACGGATCTTTGCATTAATCAACTGTCGGTGTCAAAACCGGCAGATCTCGGGTAGGGGGTCCCGAACTGTGCATCTAGGCCGGATGGTAACAGGAGGCAGGGAACATGATGTTTTACCCAAGTTTGGGCCCTCTTGATGGAGGTAAAACCCTACGTCCTGCTTGATTAATATTGATGGTAGGGGTAGTACAAGAGTAGATCTACCACGAGATCAGAGAGGCTAAACCCTAGAAGCTAGCCTATGGTATGATTGTATGTTATGGTTGTTGTCCTACGGACTAAAACCCTTCGGTTTATACAGACACCGGAGAGGGTTAGGGTTACATAAGGTCGGTTACAAAAGGAGGAGATATCCATATCCGTATTGCGTAGCTTGCCTTCCACGCCAAGTAGAGTCCCATCCGGACACGAGACGAAGTCTTCAATCATAGTCTAATAGTACGGCCAATGGAGATAGTCCGGCTGTCCGGAGAACCCCTAATCCAGGACTACCTCAGTAGCCCCTGAACCAGGCTTCAATGATGATGAGTCCGGTGCGCGGTATTGTCTTCGACATTGCAAGGCGGGTTCCATCTCTGAATACATCATAGAAGAATTTGAATACGAGGATAGTGTCCGACCCTGCAAAATAAGTTCCACATACCACCGTAGAGAGAATAATATTTTCGCAAATCTAATTTGCTGACTTGTTTTCACAGTATGATGTTATGTCATGGCCCGGTGATTATTCGAACCGTTTCCTTTAACCAGCCCCGCACATAACGCGAGGTAGTTTTTCGACACGTCTTGTCAAAGCAGAGATCGTGTCCCCTTATTACGGGATTCTCATTAATACGGGCGTGGGTAACCCAACCATGTCTAGGACTCCTAGATTATAGGCAAGTCCCAAACGGCTACGGAGAGGACGCTTGATATTCACCCTCTTTATAAAGGGACAAGGTTTTCGCTTTTTCCCTCTCGTGCTCAATCGAACCCCTCCCCTGCCTCGAGTTCTAACACCCAAAGCCCAGGTTAGGTGCTCCGGATCTTCAGTCATGTCCGGATCCAGCCTTCAAGGCCGATGGATGCCCTCCTCCGTTACGGAAGAGGACATCAAGAAGTTGAGGGAGGCCAGATACCTGACCGCCGAGGTTTCGCATCGGCTGCCTGCTCGAGGGCAGGTCATCCCAACTCCCGAACGCAACGAGAACATCGTGTTCGTCTCCCACTTCCTCCGAGGCCTAGGCCTCACTCTGGATCCCTTTGTCAGGGGTTTGATGTTCTATTACGGGCTATATTTCCACGATCTAGCTCCGGACTCCTTTCTCCACATTTCGACATTTATTGTCGTGTGTGAGGCCTTCCTCTGCATTACCCCTCACTTCGGCCTGTGGCTCAAGACCTTTGAAGTGAAGCCGAAGATGATCGAGGGGCAACATGTCACGTGCGGAGGCGCATCAATAAGCAAGATGGCAGGAGCTCCATGGCCGAAAGGTTCCTTTCCAGAGGTGTCCAAATTATGGCAACAGGAGTGGTTTTACGTCACGGCTCCCAGAAGTGCCAAGTGGGCGGCTGCCCCCGCCTTCCGCTCGGGCCCCCCACCACAACTGATGTCATGGATTAGCAGAGGTCTGAGCTGGGGTCCAGCCAAGGACGTGCCTATACTGCAAAGCCGCATTCAAGATCTCTTCGAGGGAGATTTTAATTTGGTTGTGGTAATGCAAGTTATGCTAGTTCGTCAAGTCCAGCCTTGCAAACGCCGGCCCCTTCGCTTGTGGGAGTTCAACCCAGAAGGGACGCGTGCCATTCAAAGTTTCATCGGTCTGACGCATGAGGAGATGTACAAGTCATTCTTTGGACCTCACATAGAGTGTCCGGATACTACCAAGGACATGGGCCTGAGCAGTAACCACGCTGCCGAACAAGTAAGAAATCCTCTAGCCGAACACACCGTCTTTTTTTCATCATGAAGTTATTTCTGCGAGTTCGCTCTTTGACCAGGACTGGCGAAGATGATTCGGTGTTTGGCCCCACTCCCTGAGGGTTTGGAAAATCCGGTATTGGAAAAGATGCTCGATCTTGCACCTTGCCCAGAGCCCTCGAAGGAAGATACAGGGGGAATAATACGGGCGGATGCGGGCCCCCATCGCTGCCAGTTCCAACCGAGGGAATGAGCGCCTCCATGAAGGAGGATAACCGGGGGAGGAAAAGGAATGCTTCCAAGGATCCGGAAGCCAAGGCCTCCAAACGGGAGAAGAAGTCTCCAACAGAGGGTCCTGCCTCGGGGGGTGCTCTTGTCAACAAAGTCCGCGGGGGGATCAGCCCTCCAACGAGTCGTAAGTGATCCAAAAAATACTTTAATAGTGAAGGTATACTATCTTTCTTCTGAGAAAATAAACGCCGCATATATCTTATAGTTCGGGCCTTGGCCCCTCTCAGCTGAGCTCGTCTTCGGGGGATCTTCTTCCGGAGATGATGGAGAGCGAAACGCCTCCTCCGGAATCCTCTGCTCAAGAAGCGGGCGATCCCGAAGTGTCGTCACGGAGGGCCTCTCCGGATCTGGTGAGGCCAGAAGATAATCCCATAGACCCCCGAAGTCCCCAGCGTCCGGCTCTCGAGGAGAGCGAACAAAAGAGTCCGGCACCGTCTGGTATGTGGTCGGTCGTTCTGAGGGAGCTGTTGGGGCGAGCGACCATCTCAGAAGAACACCGTACGCTGATGGGTACGGTGATGGAAAGAATTTCATCCGCCGAAAGCGGATTACACGAAGCCTTTATGAGTCTACTGACAGACCTTGAGGTACGTGAGATAATATGTGATAGTACCACACATGTTAGGTGTTCCCTATGTAGATAGTAGCCCCTGAGACTCTGGTTGTCGTCGAGAACGGCGGCGAACAGAGGATCATAGTCCCAGGCAATAACTAGACTGCCTTTATGTGCAGGTGGTGGAAGCTCCGGTGGCTAGCCGGACTAGTGAGTTTGCCGAATTAAAATGGCAACTGGATGCGGCAGACGCCGACATCGAGCTTGTTAACAAGCGGCTTAACGAATCACAGGGTAAGTAATGTTTTCTTGTGAATGTCACACAATAAGAGCAGCATGATGCCAGTATCTTTAATATGTTGTGACTGCGGACGGAGCTGCCACCGTGGAGACCCTTCGGGCAGAGCTCGCCCGAGCCAAGGAACAAGCGAGGATTAGTAATGTGGCTGCTTTGAAGGCAGCCGAAGAGTTGAAAGCCGAGAAGGCCACACATTGCGAGAGCCAAGAGAAGATGGCCAAGATGGCCGTAGAATTAGAAGGCACTGCCGACCGTTGCCGGCTCCTTGAAAAAGAAAACCGAGCGAAGGCAACGGACCTTGAGAAGGCCATGATGGCGGACAAAGACACCCGCTCTGCTATGAGAGCGAAGAAGGAGGAGCTGCGGGAAGCCGGGGATATTGCGGCTAGGAAGCCCTTCATGCTATGGAGGATGTTTGGAGATCCACGCTATGCCCCTCTGGATCGGCTGTGGAGTTCGGCAGATGCGTATATGGACTTGGCGGAGAGCGCTGCCGATGTGGCCAAATACTTCCAAGGTCAAACAGATCGTGAGGTGGACAAGCTATTCTGGTCGCAATTCAATGTTCCAGAGCGCCGCTTCCATCGACTGATCAGCTAGCCGAATGGGCTGAACTAAATAGGTTGTCCGGACTCGCCATGAGGTCTGTTGTGGATCAGCTATGGCCGGAAAAGCCAAAACCGAACATCTATTTTAGTTTAGTGCAGCAGGTCCTTGGTGCGGTGCCGCGCATTAATGCGATGAAGAGGTTGGCGTGCATAGAAGGCTCGCGGATGGCCCTTTCCCATGTTAAAGCATACTGGGCAGAGATGGACGCTACCACTGTTGCGGCGCAGGGTTCGGCCATAGGCCGAGTGGCTGCCAAGCACTATTTCGAGGAGGTTCTCGAGGGTGCTCGTTTGATAGAGGCCCAGTGCTCGAAGAATATTATGTTGGAGTGATATGTATTCCCATTGTAAACACAATGTTTTTATGAAATTTTATAAGGCTGTGTTTATACTTTTGCCTGAAAGTAATATGATGCCTCCTGTGCGGCCGTTTAAGTATACATGTGTATAACCTAAAAGATTGAAGTCGTCGGCTTCAACCCCCACGCATATAATGCGGAGGTGCTCGCAAAAAACGCGTGTTCACACTTAACCCAACGTCTTGGTCCTATTAAGGAGGTGATAGCGCAGCGAACGAGGCAACCGGACTATAATGCTTTAACACTTTCACTTAGCCATAGGAGTTTGACAGTGGGGCTACTAGATAGCCCCTGGTGGCTCCGCACTCTCCCGATCTCGGGGTGCATACATGCCTGGACGGGAAACGGCCCTTCGTTAAGGCGGAAGAATTCTAACATTCCGATAGGTCATCGAGTGGTTGACCAGTCTCACGCTATATCATGACAGTCAGTTTTCAGCTTTCTCTACTGAGGTGCTCGTCCGGATGAACCAGGGCACAATCGCAGTAGTTCTCCTGGTGCTGCTTTAGCCGATAAAGTGGAACGTAAGGCACCAAAACACAGGAGCCGGGCAAACCCAACATTTGACCAAAGATAATGATTCGGAGCTGATGCATATAAGGTCAAACTCGCGACACCGAACACTCCCTAAGGTATTTGGTCTTTATGGTATAAACTAGGCCTAAATAGTGCCCTTTGTAAGAAGCCCCTTGTGTCCAGGTACGTGCATTATTCTGACGTGGCCATATGCCAAGACACCAGCATCCTTTTCAATTGTGCTGAGAATTCGGTGGATGTGTATCAACAAGAGACAGTAAAATAGGTTTACGCAGGGTCTTAATCGAAAAAGAATCCTTGGAACGGGTCCCTGCTGTACGTCTGCGCCTGTGTCTCCGTTGTGCCGTATCATGGACGGGTGTAGCAGGATTGTCATCTATAAAAGAGAGGAACTTAGGTGAAAAAGTTGTCGTGCAAAAAGATGGTTTTTTAAAGAAACCATGTATAACTAGAAATGAGTAGAAATTGCCACTTCTCTACGCGTGTTGAGCCCCTTATATTTGTAATAGGGGTGTGGCCATCAATCCGGTACAAATTACATATAGCAGCGCCAGACTCGTCTAACCGCGTCCGTGGTCTTGACGACCTATCAAATGCTTTAGCTGGTGAGGCCGTTTTTAGTGTGCGGCTGCCAAGGCAGTCGCATTCTCTTCGGCGCGCAAAGATCGCTTAATACTTCCGTTCACTGTAATGATGCCACGTGGACCGGGCATCTTGAGCGTGAGGGAAGCGTATTGCGGTATTGCATTAAAGCGAGCAAAAGCTTTGTGTCCAAGTAGTGCTTGATAACCGCACTGGAACGGAGCAATGTGGAAGGTTAAGTGTTTGCTACGGGAGTTATCGGGGAAGCCAAATATAACCTTTAGTAGCAGGGAGCCCGCGCAGTGAGCCCCTGGGCCTGGCATTACTCCTTTAAAGGTAGTGTTGCTATGGCAAATTTTCATTGGGTCTATTCCCATTTCGCGGATTGTATCCTAGTATATCAGGTTTAAACTGCTACCCCGTCCATCAGGACTCATGCAAAGTGGTATCCATCAATTATTGGGTCTAATACCAGGGGAGCCCATCCTGCCCGCCGGATACTTGCTGAGTAATCACGATGGTCGAAAGTGACCGGTTGAGACGGCCAGTGGCAGGATTTCGCGGTGATAGGCCCGTGGGCATATTTATCTGGGAGGGCCGCTTTGCTTCCCTTGATCACGTGTAATATGTTGACTGTTTTGACTTCTGATGGAAACTTCTTTTGTTCCCCAGTGTCTTGCTTGAGAAGCTCATCCTCATCTTCGCTTGGTGTATCCTCCCCCTTGTCTAAGGCGTTGAGCTTGCCGGACTGCTTGAAGACCCAACATTCTCTGTGGGTATGATTAGCAGGTTTTCTAGGGGTGCTATGGATCTGACATACTTGGTCCAGAATTTTGTTCAGGCTGGACAATTCATCTTTGCGCCTTTAAAGGGCGGCTTTTGCTGACCTGGCCGAGAGCTTCGGAATCCGGCGTGTACCGCCGTGCTCTTCAGGCTGTCTTCTTTATTCCGACGCTTATTTTTGCTGCGTCGGGATTTCCCGTTTTCATCTCTAACTTCGGATGTGCTTGGGTTGCTGGTGCTGCATCTGGCTAGCCAGCTGTCCTCACCCGCGCAAAAGCGGGTCATGAGGCTTGTTAATGCTGCCACTGTTCTTGGCTTTTCTTGGCCGAGGTGTCTGGCAAGCCATTCAATGCGGATGCTATGCTTAAAAGCTTCCAAGGCTTCGGCGTCCGGGCAGTCAACTATTTGGTTCTTCTTAATAAGAAACCTGTTCCAAAGCTTTCGGGCTGACTCTCCAGGCTGTTGAGTTATATGACTCAGATCATCCGCATCCGGGGGTCGGACATAAGTCCCTTGAAAATTTGCCCGAAAAGCGTCTTCGAGCTCTTCCCAGCTTCTAATGGAGTTTTCGGGGAGGCTTTTAAGCCAGTGCCGAGCTGGCCCTTTGAGCTTGAGTGGTAAGTACTTGATGGCGTGGAGATCGTCTCCTCGAGCCATATGGATATGGAGGATGTAGTCCTCAATCCAGACCCCAGGGTCTGTTGTTCCGCCGTATGCTTCTATGTTTACGGGTTTGAATCCCTCTGGAAATTCATGGTCCAGCACCTTATTGGTGAAACATAGGAGGTGTGCGGCACCCCTATATCTGGGTGTACCGCGTTGTTCGGATGTTTGTTGTGTTACATCATATGCTGGGGCACGCTTGCGTGGTCCATAGATGGATCTGGTTGCGCCGTCCTTTTGGTGCGAGCCCTCGTGTGGATCGCTTATTGGCTTGTGAGTGGAGTTGTTTGCCGCTCCATGTTGGCCGTGAGGTCGTCTATCCGGCCAGGTGGCCGTTTTGATTTTGTTGTGGGGGATCTAGGGCCTCCTCATCGAATTCAGGTAGCAACTTCTGCTTCGGGTAGCTCTTGGTGGGGCGATTACCACCACACTTTGCTGCTGTGTTGAGTACTTTACTCCATCTGATTTGGAGTGTGTCATGCGCAGCCTTGAGCCTTTGCTTCTACTTTTTCGGACTCCTCGCGATGGCAACAAGCCTTTGACGGGCATTCTGCTGCTCCGGGTGCCTGTCCAGCGTTATGTCATCCGGACTATTATCTTTGACAGAATTGGTTTGTTCGGTTTGATTCTCCGTATTGCCATGGTCCGGCAGTGGTTCGCCCTGCTCCAACACTGGGTCTGTATGATCGTTACTTCTGCCGAAGCGGGATTTGGGGTGGCGCTTACGCCACCACTTTGACTGCTGCTCGAGGGGACAAGCCTTCATTGCGTCCTTCCGTTCCTCGTCGTCGTCTTCTTTTGGTGTGTCCACCATGTATACGTCATATGATGAGGTGGATTTACAATGCCCTATAGGCGCTGGTTCATGTTCGTCTCCTACATCGTCGTCCATACCGTCGATGTCTTCGGAGTCGAAGTCAAGCATGTCGGTTAAATCATCGACAGTGGCTACGAAGTGGGTGGTGGGTGGGCGTCGAATTTCTTCGTCGTCCGCATCCCAATCCTGTTGGCCATAGTCCGTCCAGGGCTCTCTTGACAAAGAGAGAGCCCTTAGTGAATTCAGAATGTCACCGAAGGGCGAGTGCTGAAAGATATCCGTGGCGGTGAATTCCATGATCGGCGGCCAATCGGATTCGATTGGCAGGGGCGCGGGTGGTTCGGAGTCCGAAAAAGAGTCCGGCACCTTGGAGTCACAGGCTTCGCGGAGGATTAGGCTGGTGTTCAGCTTGATCGCTGTTGAGACCGCAGCCCCTGAGGCGGTATCTAGCCACCTGTCCTCGATTGGCGCAGTTGGCTCCGAGCTAAGGGTCGGAGCTGATGCGGGCGCGACCTCCGGGGTACTGTTCGGCGGTAGAGCTACGTCATACCCATCGTGACAGTGCGGCGCGCCCGGCTGTGGCTTGAATCCATCGAAGATCAAGTCTCCGCGGATGTCGGCCGTGTAGTTCAAACTTCCAAATCTGACCTGATGGCCAGGGGCGTAGCTTTCAATCTGCTCCAGATGGCCCAGCGAATTAGCCCGCGGTGCAAAGCCGCCGAATACGAAGATCTGTCCGGGGAGAAAAGTCTCACCCTGGACCGCATCGCTATCAATGATAGTAGGAGCCATCAAGCCATACGGCAACGACACAGCGGAACTCTCAATGAAAGCACCAATGTCGGTGTCAAAACCGGCGGATCTCGTGTAGGGGGTCCCGAACTGTGCGTCTAGGCCGGATGGTAACAGGAGGCAGGGAACACGATGTTTTACCCAGGTTCGGGCCCTCTTGATGGAGGTAAAACCCTACGTCCTGCTTGATTAATATTGATGGTAGGGGTAGTACAAGGGTAGATCTACCACGAGATCAGAGACGCTAAACCCTAGAAGCTAGCCTATGGTATGATTGTATGTTATGGTTGTTGTCCTACGGACTAAAACCCTTCGGTTTATATAGACACCGGAGAGGGTTAGGGTTACACAAGGTCGGTTACAAAAGGAGGAGATATCCATATCCATATTGCCTAGCTTCCCTTCCACGCCAAGTAGAGTCCCATCCGGACACGAGACGAAGTCTTCAATCATAGTCTAACAGTCCGGCCAATGGAGATACTCCGGCTGTCCGGAGACCCCCTAATCCAGGACTCCCTCATCAACCATTCCAAAAATTGAGGTGCCTCTATTGTTTTGATAATTATGACGCCTCCTTGATCTTCGAGCCTGGCATTTCACTATTCTAACTTTTCCTTATAAATAGGCACGGGGGACTGCTCCGTTTCACTTTTTACCCCCATTACCTCTAGCTCTTCTTCCTCACAATGACCACCACGACCGGAGCTCCGCCACCGCAGTTGAACTTCGCTACCTGCTTCGTCAAGGCCACTGCATCACCTGTTGTAACCAGAACTTAGTGGCGTGCATCCTCTCTCCTTCAACACTGTTAGGTATCATCCTTCTCCTCTCTCAGATCTGCATTAGTTTAGTTTAGTTCGTAAGAGTTCATTGGTGTTCCTTTGAGTTCATCCAGCTTGTGTATAGAACCCATATTTTAATCTAAAAATGCAAGGAGAGTGATGCAGTAGCAGTTTGGTTTTCCTCTTGTATCTAGAATAGATCCCTTCCTTTTCAGAATCAATACACAGCTTGCTAGTTCTTCCACTACTTCACTCTAGGTTTAGCAATTATTCACCTTTTTATACCGTTTGTAGATCCATAAACATACACTAGTGCAGAATCAGGCTTTAGTGCCGGTTCGTAAGGGCCTTTAGTGCCGGTTCAGTAACCGGCACTAAAGGGTGGGCACTAAAGCCCCCCCCCCCTTAGTCCCGGTTCAACATGGCCCGGGACCAAAGGCCCACCACGTGGCACGAGCCGGCGCCGGGGCTGGGGGACCTTTAGTCCCGGTTGGTACCACCAAGCGGGACTAAAAGGATTAGGGGTTTATGAATTATGGTTTATTTTTTCTTTTAATTTTGTGTTTTCCATTTAATTCTTTTTCATTTCAAACATATTATACGCTACATATACTCCTACATATTCAACTTGGTCACTTGGATACATGCATCCACTTTAATCTAATATGTTTTTCTTCCACCCTAATGATATACAACTCATATCATCATCATAATGATATATATATATAACAACACATAATCATCGTAGTCATATATATATATATATAAACTCATCTTGATCGTAGTGATATAACAATCTCACCATTATGATCATCATAAGTTAACCACTACTAGGTAAGGTGCTAGGGATATAACAATCTCACCATTACGATCATCATAAGTTAACCAACTGCACTAGGTAAGGTAGCAGGACCTACTGCTCTCTCTCTCTCTCTCTCTAGTACCATAGCATAAAACAGAAAAACCCCTCCTTCTCCGTTATGTAGCTTAGAGATCCAATTGTCTCCATTTTGTGGCCTTCGCTAAGCAACTATTTTTTTCCAAGCCTTGATTTTGAGGCCTCCATCTGTTTTAGAGGTCGAGTATGCATATTTGAGACCCTCCAACCATGGTCGTACGCGAACGACTGTCATCTCAGCTTCGACAAACATAAATGGAGGCACAACCACATCTATGAGCTTCTATTGAAGAGCATAATAGTAACATATATATATAGTTAGCAATGAAGTTTACTTCAGAAGAATATATGAAAAAGATGGACTAACTAGTGACACAATAGTAAAAATCTTACCATGATACTAGCACTAATGTTAGCATCGCACAACTCGTGGACTAGTGGCACGTATTTACCACAATTTTTCCCAACTCCATACATGATCTTAAATTGCAGAACGTCTTTAACAAAGGAGATAAGATAATTCTTCTCCTCCCAAGTTAGCTCTGCGCCATGACTGTAATAGGTGTCATCTATTATCTTTTCTACTTCTTGGGAAGAGAGAAAATAAGCTATCAATTATAAAAAACAAGTTAAGCAGGCATGAATAACAAGTATTTTTAGATAAGCTAGGAATATAGATCATTTAAAAAATGTGTTTAACAAACTCGCACGGAGGCAGAATCTGAATCATGTTAGGATCCAGCCAAATGTTTTCATCTTCCGGATTGCCAAGATCGATAGTTATTTTCATATCCTCCTCGAATCCATAGGCCTTGCATAATCCTTCCCAATTTGAACATCCAAAATGAGTGTGACCTACTTCATTTATGATCTTAATCTCTAAATCGAAACCATGTTTCGTTTTATGGTGAGCTATCTTCGTGTCCACCTTGGACATACCTTCAAAAGATAGCTTATCAAGGACATATTGTCTTGCATAGCAGGGTATGCACTAGTCAAAATATAAAAAAGGAAATTACACGTTAAAGCAAAAATCTTAAGCCATGCTTAATTCAGAAGAAACATGTGCCACTGAAGTTACATACCGTAAAACCTTCGAAGCCTTCCTTAAGCGTGAGGGAAAAGCATGTGCCATTATCTAGGTGCGGTCTGTCGCACATATCCCCATCGTCGGTGCAGCCATCACACTCAGGGATCTTATCGTCGTCAGACATTTCCTATATATCTTCATAATTGAAAGATTAAAAATTATGGCATGACTTTCGCTAAAATAGGACATATCGAGCGCCTAAAATTTGTCAGAATGGAAATGAATCAACAGTCCTCCTAAAAGTTATATATACCATGCTTTCATGACAAGTGATAGTGACATAAAAATTTGTATTGTAAACGTATATTCAAAAAACCTTTACGCACTGGTACACGTCGATGCTATACAAACGGTTTTTAACCCCTTTCCACGACGGCATTCGGAACCGTCGCCAAGTGAGTGTGGGCGATAGGGGGTCCTTCCCACACGACCCAAAAACCATCAGGGATAGGGAGCCAAGATCCATGTACAGTACTCCTATTCGTTTGTGCTCGCATTGCCATCGCAGTCTGTATTCTGTGGTGCTACGTTTATGATGTGCGGGGGCCCATCACAAACAGTTCACTATTATAGAACGTGTATGATAAGCATACAATCACACACATTCGCTTTTCCCAAACCGTATGCGATAACTAATTCATAAGATTAACTAATTGTCGTACGAGTGTTGGACAGGATTAGGAAACGTCGGATCGTCGTAACATCATCGTACATAACAACTATCGCACACGCTATTTTGTGGTGCAATGTTCACGATGCATACTTCATCAGAAACAGTTCATGTTTGTGTATCGTGTATGATAAGGCAACTAACACAAACATTTAGTTTGCCCGCACCGTTTGTGATATTGTCTAACATCGCACATGGTTTGCAAACGGCAATTGTGTGCATGCTTGCACACGTTTCCTCTTTGTGAACCGTGTCGGATTATGGTGTATATCACAAACATTTGTGTTTTACCAACCGTATGTGCCGTAACGACCTGGAGGGCATAATTTCACCGTAATTTAATTGCTGCTATTTCAAATTATACCGGATTTGAATTTGAATTTGAATGTATGTTGTAGCTTTATTCGTATCCGTCAAGTTCAAACGACCAATGCATTATTCGATTCATATATAGGTACATATGTTCAAGAATTATATAAGAACCAAATAAAGAATCATGAACCACAGTTGTATACTTGTCCTATTAAAGACGGTAAATAAAGAGGTGAAATATATTCTGGTTGCTAAACAAGGTGAAGCGGAATGCCCATATTGTGCCCTCCTCCATGCAGAAGGCACGCACGACTGTAGTCCAACCCCTTGTGATGGTCGGCTTCCCATCCTTCATGTCTTCATGAAAACATCTAGATAATCATCGTGTTTTGGTGAAAATACTTTAACCTTTGCATGCCCACCAATCATGTAGTTTGAGAGGTAATCTTGAGTAAACTGCTTTGGCAACCACTGCAAAGGAAAAGATTCAGACATTGTCATCTAACACAACTCATTATGGGCAGTAAAAAGAAGGTTGCAGAGTTCTTACTTACCATTCTACAGTTCACTGTTTTCTTGGATAAAGTGTAAAAGAATAGTTTAATTGCCATCTTTTGACCCATTTTACTAACAATCTTTATCAGCTTCCTCACTTGATGTTGGTTCATCAATATCTC
Source organism: Triticum urartu (assembly GCF_003073215.2). NCBI lineage: Eukaryota > Viridiplantae > Streptophyta > Magnoliopsida > Poales > Poaceae > Triticum > Triticum urartu. The sequence continues at coordinate 47,050,068 of NC_053023.1, forward strand.
ATTGCCCCATACGTAGAAAGGGTCGAAGCGCGGATCTTTACCAATGACATATGTACCTAAAAGCACCAAGTTAATATTAGAAGCTAAACAGCAATTGCACAATGATGTAGTAAAACACTCTTTTGTAATATCTTATAACATCCAATATACTCACATATTAGATGAATTAACATATTATATTATGGGCCAGAAGGAGTTTATTGCATTCTTACAAATTATCGGCTGACTAACTGCTGTTATATCCATGGGTTAGAGTTAGTTTGAGCTAGTTCGGGCTCAAATAGCCCTAAAGTATATCCAAACATGAGGGCTAGTTTGAGCTAGTTGTATCTAACCCACCCAAAAAAATATCCAACCCAAGAGGTGCTAATTAGAGTTAGTTCTCCTAGTGCATTTATTATCAATCTAACCCTGTTATCCAAACACCTCTTTGGATGGAGTTAGTTCAGGGTTAGTGATGAGCTAGAAACTAACTCTAACCTCTAGCTAAGTTGAGTATCCAAACATGGATGTGTTGTTGTTGTTGTTGCTGTTGCTGCTCTTCTACGTATATCTAGACATCATCAGAACATTAAGGTAACACTCTTCCTTGTTGCTATGTAGCCTAGAATTGCATATTTAGACATTAAGTATAGTGCATTTTGCTATGTAGCCTCAAATATATTACATATGGCCCTAGTAAACCCGACGATAAATGGGTTGCAAATATATTCAGTTAAAAGTCTGATTCATCAATTAGTCCCTTATCAGCCCCCGGCATATATGGTACCAGCTACCGATATCCTGAACAGTGAGTATATATAAGCCATGGGATGAAACTACCCTCGATGGAAAACAGCAGTCGTTCCCAAAATTGTCCTTTGTAGGTACATCGAGAGGCATGTTAAGAACAATAGGCTAAACGTCAACCAAAATTATCCATGTCAGACAAAATAATCTCCAAAAGATAGCTTCAGTGTGAAGGTTTAAGCACGCTAGTAAAGCAAAACAAGTGGAAATGTGTGTTAACTGCAACAGGCCTAACATTTAACAACAAGCAAACATAGTCATTCAAACTTGTATTGTCCCGGTCTAAGTACACTAGTTATTGTTAAATAAAAATGGAAAGGTGTGTTAACTACAAGATGCAGCAACCAAATCTAGTCATTCATAGTGGTATTGTTGAAACTGGTACTGATGAAATTGAACTGCACAGTTCACACTTGCAGATATAGAACATCATGTTGTGCATAACTGGAATAAACAAGGCATACTACGAACAGCCAAAGATAGCATTTGAAACTGGACATATACTAACTACAAACAACCGAACAATCAAAAAAACTTTAAAAGAGGCATATGCTAGCTATATCAGGCTTAACAGCAAGCAAATATATGCATTCCTATCGGTATGTTTAAAACTGGATTGATGAAATGTACTGCACAGTAAATAATTGCACATATAGAGCATCACATTGTGAACAACTGAAATAAACAAGGCATACTACAAACAACCAAATATAGCAACTAAAACTGGAAATATTCTCACTACACTACAAAAGGGACTCGACAAAACAAATCATGGGTTTCTCCCTGTAAACAGGCACGACAAAACAAATCATGGGTTTCCTCACTTGTCACAGATGGGCTCGTTCCAATGGGAAGAGCACGGACCCTGGATGCGCTCCATGTTGTCGCAAATGGGCTCCTTCCCCTTGGAAGAGCATGGCTGTAGGGTGCCCTCCCTAATGTCGTAGACGGGCTCTTTCCCCTTGGAAGAGCAGATGGGATCTTTCCCCTTGGAAGAGCCGGAGAGGGTGCCCTCCTCATGGTCGCCGTCGATGACGTCTGACTTGGAAGCTGTGGATCCCAAGCCAGTGTCGCAGAACGTGTCCTTAAAAAATGAAAAAAGGGGCTAGATGGTGATGTAGGATGGCAAATTGTTGACAGCGAGCCAGAGGAGATCAGCAGCGGGGCCATGGATGAGATCGACGGTGGTTGAACCCGAGGGGTTGGGGGTGGGCCACTTAACCTGTGACGTAGCCTGCCTCAGGTCGTCGTTGTCGATGACCTCGATGTCATAGCCGGCGTCCAAGACATACCCGCATACTCTAGCCTGCTGCTTGAGTGCCTGCCGCCAGTTATGGTCTTCAGCTTCCTCGGCGACGTCGGGCGAATAGACCATGATACACCTCTTTTGGGCCAGTCGCTCCTCGAGCTCCATGGGAAGCGTAGATGGGCTTAGGCTATGATGCTCTGGAGTGGGGGATGGGGATGGGGATCTATGGGAAAGGGGGCATTTGGCAGGCATCATCTGAGAAACTCAGGGTGGCCTGGGTATGGAGATCGGTTGGTAAGCTGCACGGGCAAACTGGTAGATGTTGACAATGGAGGCCTTGCAGCAGTGGTGGGGGCGGCAGGGGGGCTTGCTAGGGTTTTGAGCGAGGGAGGGTGTGTGTGTGTGTGCGTGCGCGCGCCCGAGGAGGTTTTGGTGTGTGTGTGGGGGGGGGGGGGGGGGGGGGGGTGTTGAGGGAGTCCTGGATTAAGGGGTCCTCGGGCGTCCGGGCTATGTGACGTGGGCTGGACTGTTGGGCCATGAAGATACAGGATAGAAGACTTCCTCCCGTGTCCGGATGGGACTCTCCTTTGTGTGGAAGGCAAGGTTGGCGTTGGGATAGGAAGATTCCTTCCTCTGTAAACCGACTTTGTACAACCCTAGGCCCCTTCGGTGTCTATATAAACCGGAGGGTTTAGTCCGTAGAGCCAATCACATTCATACATGCTAGACATCTAGGGCTTATCCATTACGATCTCGTGGTAGATCAACTCTTGTAATCCTCATATTCATCAAGAGCAATCAAGCAGGAAGTACGGTATTACCTCCATCAAGAGGGTCCGAACCTGGGTAAACATCGTGTCCCCTGTTACCATCGACCTTAGACGCACAGTTTGGGACCCCCTACCCGAGATCCGCCGGTTTTGACACCGACATTGGTGCTTTCATTGAGAGTTCTGTTGTGTCGTCATCAGAAGGTTCGATGGCTCCATTAATCATCTACAACAATACCGCCCTGGAGGGGGTTTTTCTCCCTGGCCAGATCTTCGTATTCGGCGGCTTCGCACTACGGGCCAACTCGCTTGGCCATCTAGAGCAGATCGATAGCTACGCCCCAGGTCACCAGATTAGTTTTCGAAATCTGGACTATGTCGCTGATATCCAAGGAGACTTGATCTTCTAAGGGTTCACGACCCCAACCTCCGCTCCGGCCTTAGATCCGGAGCGCATCGCCAGGTCCGAAGATGGGATTCTTGAGCCCGCCGGACCATCTTCGGGCACTAAGCCCAGTACGGGAGATCCGAAGGAAGTAGTGTCGCTGGCAACCTTCATGAAGCCGGACCCCTCTCCGTACACTGGCTCCGAACCCTCGGAGTCAGCATCGTGTGAGCTCGGCCAAGGAATCTCCTTCCCTCTATACTCCAAGGACTCTTTTCTCCCTAGCCAAACCTCGCCTTTAAGCGAGGCTCTGGACTTGATGTGATCCCTCGTCATTATAGAGGAGCAACGTCCGAACTACGCCTAGCCCGGACCAGGGGCTGAGAGCAGGGAATTTTACGTCCCACCCACCACCCACTTCATAGCCACTGTTGAGGATTTAACTGAGATGCTCGATTACGGCTCCGAAGACATCGACGGTATGGATGACGATGTCGGAGAAGAGCAGGACCAAAGCCCGCCGTTTACCGAACGCTGGACGGCCACCTCTTCGTACGACGTGTACATGGTGGATACACCCAAAGAGGGTAATAGTGATAACGTTAAAGATCCGGTCAAGGATTAACCTCCTGAGATACAGCCAAAGTGCCAATGTCAGCGGCGCCGCTCTAAATCACGCCGTGAAAAGACAGCGATACTGGCACGAGAGACAACAATACTCCGGACGATGCCGAAGACCAAGAAGACCCCGTCGAGCCAACCTTCGCATAGGAAAATCGGGAAGAGGGGCAAATTAGCCCTGATGAACAGGTCATAAACGAAGACTCGGAGGACAGTAATTACCTTCCACTCTCTAAGGAGGAGGTGAGCCTTGGCGACGAAGACTTTATCGTGCCTGAGGAACCCCTCGAGTAGGAGCGCTTTAAGCGTCGGCTAATTGCCACTGCAAGGAGCCTGAAAAAGAAGCGCTAGCAGCTTCAAGCTGATCAAGAACTACTTAACGACAGGGGACTAATGTCCTCCCAGCCGATGAATACGGCCTCGAGCGCCCAACCAAAAGTTACCCGAAGCGTAAACTCCTACCTCAATTCGACGACGAGGCACTTGGGCCCGTACCATCAGCGTGTAATGCGGCTGACCGACCACCTTGTGGCCGGGACAAAACGGCATCTCAAGCCGAACACCAGCCTATACTACCGCACCATAAAGGTAGGGACACAACAACTCAGGGATATACATATGACCTGCGGCAAGACCTGGAAAAGAGAGCAGGTCAGACTAGATGGATCTACGGATCACGGAGGCGTGCCCCGACGTGCGACGACAGCTATGTAGCCGGACGTGACAAGCATAACCACGTCTGGTCCAAAAACCGCAGACGGACTCCATCCGAGCTACGTCGCGACTTGGCATGATATAGAGGCGTCGCACACCCCCTCTGCTTCACTAATGAAGTAATGGAGCACGAATTCCCAGAAGGGTTTAAACCCGTGAATATCGAATCATATGATGGAACAACATATCCCGCGGTATGGATTGAGGACTTTATTCTCCATATCCATATGGCACGCCGCGATGATGTTCATGCCATCAAATACCTCCCGCTAAAACTCAAGGGACCAGCTCGGCAGTGGTTAAACAGCCTGTCAGAAAACTCCATTAGCAGCTGGGAGGACTTGGAAGACGCCTTCCGCGACAACTTTCAAGGTACATACGTCCGGCCTCCGGATGCAGATGACTTAAGTCACATAGTTCAACAGCCCGGAGAGTCAGCCAGGAAATTCTGGACTGGGTTCCTAACTAAAAAGAACCAGATCGTCGATTGTTCGGATGCCAAAGCCCTAGCAGCCTTTAAGCATAGCATCCACGACGAATGGCTCGCCCGACACCTCGGCCAAGGAAAGCCAAAGTCCATGGAAGCCCTCATGGCACTTATGACCCGCTTTTGCGTGGGCGAAGATAGCTGGCTAGCTCGTGGAAATAATAACGCAAGCAAACCTGGCACCTCCGACGCCAGAAATAGCAACGGCAAGCCGCGACGCAACAGACACAAGCGTCGAAACAACGGCGACAATACCGATGACACCGTGGTCAACACCGGATTCAGCGGCTCCAAGTCCGTCTAGTGGAAGAAGCCATTTAAAAGAAACAGTCCGGGCCCATCCAGCTTGGACCGCATACTCGATCGTCCATGTCAGATCCACGGCACCCCCGATAAACCAGCCAATCATACCAACAGAAGTCGTTGGGTCTTCAAACCGGCCGGTAAGTTAAATACCGAGAACAAGGAGAAGGGGTCGCAAAGTGAGGACGACAACGAGGAGCCCCAGCCACCGAACACAAGGGGACAGAATAAGTCCCCCCCCCCAAGTTAAAACGGTGAGAATGATATATGTTACCCATATCCCCAAGAGGGAGCGCAAACGCGCACTCAAGGATGTCTACGCGATAGAGCCAGTCACCCCAAAATTCAAACCTTGGTCGTCATGTCCGATCCCCTTCGAACGCGGGGACCATCCTACCAGTATCCGTCATGGCGGTTTAGCCGCACTGGTCCTCGACCCAATCATTGATGGATTCCACCTCACGCGAGTCCTCATGGATGGCAACAGCAGTCTCAACCTGCTCTATCAGGATACAGTCCGCAAGATGGGCATCGATCCATCAATAATCAAGACCACAAAAACTACCTTTAAAGGAGTAATACCAGGTGTAGAGGCCCGCTACACAGGCTCAATCACATCGGAAGTCGTCTTCGGATCCCTGGACAACTTCGGAAGCGAGGACTTGATCTTCGATATCGTCCCTTTCCGCAGTGGCTATCATGCACTGCTCGGACGGACTGCATTTGCTCGATTCAATGTGGTGCCACACTATGCCTATCTCAAACTCAAGATGCCTGGACCACGCGGTGTCATAACGGTCAATGGAAACACGGAACGCTCCCTCTGTACCGAGGAGCACACCGCGGCCCTGGCAGCAGAAGTACAGAGCGGCCTTATCAAGCAAAATTTTAATCGGCGGCCAAGCTCCCGGACACTATCAAATGAGTCTAGACTACTCTGCAGCAGGACAGTCCAGATCGCCGGGAGTTCGACTAGCAATTCGGCCTCCGTCTTAGTCCCGACCGAATGGCGGCATACGTACCGCGCGTACATAACTACACACTCAAAATACCATGGGAAAAGACGAAGGCGTAACTTGATTGTGGTCCATGATACGGCTCGACCTTCCCTGGCCACACACATACTTTACCTTTTCTTTTCCACAGGCCCCTCACGACGGCCTGATCATCGATCCTTTCGAAGGATGGATATAACAACGTGGCAAGCAACATAGACGTGTGGTGGAATCTCTAAGTGGTCTTCTTGACGATCACTCTACCTGTTTTCAGGAACCGCACGCGGCTCCCCCTCGGTCTTGGCATATTAAATCGCCATGTTGCTTATCGCACTATTTGTACAAATATGCTTCAATGTATTAATCAAATTATAATGGAAACAGTTTGCGACCCAACTTATGTGGCATTGGCTTACTATTTCATTCTATTTCGCTATTCTTATCGATTGCACCCATACACTTTGGTAAGCTTTCGTTCGCCAGGGGCTTCATTGCGCCCCATACTACGGCAACAAAATCCGAACAGTTTTATAGTACAGTTCGGCACCCCGAATTCAGCATTATATGCATTGGCTCCGAATCATGTCTTTGGTAAATAGTTGGGTTGCCCGGCTCCTGTGCTTGCTACCTTACGTTCCGTCCTATCGGCTAGGGTAGTAAAGGGAGAACTATTGTTATTGTGTTTCTGGTTTATCCGGATAAACACCTCAGTAGAGAAAGCCAAAAACTAACTGTCATGATACGGTGAGAGCTGGTCAGCTATTCGGAGGTCAAAATCTCTTGCGATTTTTTCCACACTATGCGACGGATCGGCCTTCACCTGATCAGGTGTCTACAGCACCCTAGTTCGGATTAACAAATACTAACTAGGGGCTACGCCTACATTTCTATTGTCAAACTCCTATGGCTAAGTGAGGGTGATGAAGCCACATAGTCCGATTGCCTAGTTCGATGTGCTAAAGACCTCCTTCAAGGACCAAACTCTAGGATCAAGAGTGTTTAGGTTTCAACCCGACCACCCCTGTACTACCTACGTGGGGGCTGAAGCCGACGGCTGGCCAACTCTCAGATTTAATAAAACGGCCGCATGATACGTCCATTTTGCATCATGCTTACATATCGATATTTACTGCATTATGGGCTGTTATTACACATTATGTTACAATACTTATGCCTATTATCTCTTATTTTACAAGGTTTACATAAAGAGGGAGAATGCCGACAGCTAGAATTCTGGGCTGGAAAAGGAGCAAATATTAGAGACCTATTCTGCACAGCTCCAAAAGTCCTGAAACTTCACGGAAGCTATTTCCAGAATATATAAAAAATACTGAGCGCAAGAAGTTCCAGAGGGGGCCACACCCTGGCCACGAGGGTGGGGGCGCGCCCTACCCCCTGGGCGCGCCCCCCTGCCTCATGGGACCCTGGTGGCCCTCCGATGCCCATCTTCTGCTAAGTCTTTCGTCAAGAAAAAAATCATAAGCAAGCTTTCGGGACGAGACTCCACCACCACGAGGCCGAACCTTGGTGGAACCAATCTAGGGCTCCGGCAGAGCTGTTCTGCCGGGGAAACTTCCCTCCAGGAGGGGGAAATCATCACCATCGTCATCACCAACGATCCTCTCATCGGGAGAGGGTCAATCTCCATCAACATCTTCACCAGCACCATCTCATCTCAAAACCTAGTTCATCTCTTGTATCCAATCTTTGTATCCAAACCTCAGATTGGTACCTGTGGGTTGCTAGTAGTGTTGATTACTCCTTGTAGTTGATGCTAGTTGGTTTACTTGGTGGAAGATCATATGTTCAGATCCATTATGCACATTAATACCCCTCTGATTATGAACATGAATATGCTTTGTGAGTAGTTACGTTTGTTCCTGAGGACATGGGAGAAGTCTTGCTATTAGTAGTCATGTGAATTTGGTATTCGTTCGATATTTTGATGAGATGTATGTTGTCATCCCCCTAGTGGTGTCATGTGAACGTCGATTACATGACAGTTCACCATTGTTTGGGCCTAGAGGGAGGCATTGGGAAGTAATAAGTAGATGATGGGTTGCTAGAGTGACAGAAGCTTAAACCCTAGTTTATGTGTTGCTTCGTAAGGGGCTGATTTGGATCCATATGTTTCATGCTATGGTTAGGTTTACCTTAATACTTCTGTTGTAGTTGCGGATGCTTGCAATAGGGGTTAATGATAAGTGGGATGCTTGTCCAAGTAAGGACAATACCCAAGCACCGGTCCACCCACATATCAGATTATCAAAGTACCGAACGTGAATCATATGATCATGATGAAAACTAGCATGACGATAATTCCCATGTGTCCTTGGGAGCGCTTTCCTTCATATAAGAGTTTGTCCAGGCTTGTCCTTTGCTACAAAAAAGATTGGGCCATCTTGCTTCACCTTATTTACTGTTATTACTTGCTACTCGTTACTAATTACCTTATCACAAAACTATCTGTTACTGATAATTTCAGTGCTTGCAGAGAATACCTTGCTGAAAACTTCTTATCATTTCCTTCTGCTCCTCGTTGGGTTCAACACTCTTACTTATCGAAAGGACTACGATAGATCCCCTATACTTGTGGGTCATCAAGACTCTTTTCTGGCGCCGTTGCTGGGGAGTGAAGCGCCTTTGGTAGGTGGAATTTGGTAAGGAAAAATTTATATAGTATGCTAAAATTTACCGTCACTTGTTACTATGGAAAGTAATCCTTTGAGGGCTTGTTCGGGGTATCTTCACCCTGACCGGTAGAGCAAATAGTTGCTCCTCAACCTACTGGACCTACTTAAAATGAAAATGTTTACTTCGAAATTCCTTCGGGTATGATAGAGAAACTGCTAGCTAATCCTTTTGCAGGAGATGGAACATTGCATCCCGACTTACACTTAATCTATGTGGATGAAGTTTGTGGATTATTTAAGCTTGTAGGTATGCTCGATGATGTTATCAAGAAGAAGGTCTTCCATTTATCTTTGAAGGGAGATGCATTGACATGGTATAGGCTATGTGATGATATGGAATCATGGGACTATAAGCGATTGAAATTGGAATTTCATCAGAAGTTTTATCCTATGTATCTTGTTTATCGTGATCGTAATTATATATATAATTTTTGGCCTCGTGAAGGAGAAAGCATCGCTCAAGCTTGGGGGAGGCTTAAGTCAATGTTATATTCATGCCCCAATCATGAGCTCTCAAGAGAAATGATTATTCAAAAAAATTATGCTCGGCTTTCTGACAACAATCGCTCCATGCTCGATATTTTTTGTACTGGTTCCTTTATGATGAAGACTATTGAATACAAATGGAATTTATTGGAGATAATTAAACGCAACTCTGAAGATTGGGATCTCGACGAATGTAAGGAGTCAGGTATAACACCTAAGTTTGATTGTGTTAAATCTTTTATGGATACCGACGTTTTCCGTAAATTTAGCACTAAATATGGACTTGACTCTGAGATAGTAGCTTCTTTCTGTGAATCCTTTGCTACTCAATGTTGATCTCCCTAAGGATAAGTGGTTTAAATATAATCCTCCCATTGAAGTAAAAGTAGTTGCACCTATTAAAGTTGAAGAAAAGACTATCACTTATAATGATCCTACTATTCCTACTGCTTATGTTGAGAAACCACCTTTCCCTGTTAGAATAAATAATCATGCTAAAGCTTGAGTATTCTATAGTCTCACCTAAATAGCTTGGCGTAATCATGGTCATAGCTGTTTCCTGTGTGAAATTGTTATCCGCTCACAATTCCACACAACATACGAGCCGGAAGCATAAAGTGTAAAGCCTGGGGTGCCTAATAATATTGATGGGCAGGTTATTTACTTCTGTGATGAGACTGCTAGAATTGCTAAACCTGCTGCTAAAGATAAACATAGACCTGTCGTAGGCATGCCTGTTATTTCTGTTAAAATAGGAGATCATTGTTATCATGGCTTGTGTTATATGGGTTCTAGTGCTAGTGTAATACCTATTTCCTTATACAAAGAAATTATGCATGATATTGCACCAGCTGAAATAGAAGGTATTGATGTTACCATTAAGCTTGCTAATAGAGATACTATTTCACCAATTGGGATTGTTAGAGATGTTGAAGTCTTGTGTGGGAAGGCTAAATATCCTTCTGATTTTCTTGTTCTTGGTTCCCCTCAAGATTGCTTTTGTCCCATTATATTTGGTAGACCCTTCTTGAATACTGTTAATGCTAAGATAGATTGTAATAAGGATATTGTTTCTGTTGGTTTAGGGGATATGTCTCATGAGTTTAATTTTTCTAAATTTCGTAGACAACCCCATGATAAAGAATTTCCTAGTAAAGATGAAATTATTGGTCTTGCTTCTATTGTCGTGCCTCCTACTGATCCATTAGAACAATATTTGATAGACCATGAAAATGATATGGTCATAAATGAAAGAAGGGAAATAGATGAAGTATTCTTTAAACAGGGACCTATTTTGAAACACAACTTGCCCGTTGAAATCCTAGGGGATCCTCCTCCACCCAAGGGTGATCCCGTGTTTGAGCTTAAACCATTGCCTAATACTCTTAAATATGCTTATCTTAATGAAAAGAAAATATATCATGTTATTATTAGTGCTAACCTTTCAGAGAAGAAGGAAGAGAAATTATTGAAAACTCTGAAGAAGCACTATGCTGCTATTGGATATACTCTTGATGATCTTAAGGGCATTAGTCCCACTCTATGTCAACACAAAATAAATTTGGAGGAAGACGCCAAACCAGTTATTGATCACCAACGACGGCTAAATCCTAAGATGAAAGAAGTGGTAAGAAAAGAAATATTAAAGCTCCTTGAGGCATGTATAATTTATCCCGTTGCTGATAGTAAGTGGGTAAGTCATGTCCATTGTGTCCCTAAGAAGGGAGGTATTACTGTTGTTCCTAATGATAAAGACGAATTGATCCCGCAAAGAATTATTACAGGTTATAGGATGGTAATTGATTTCCACAAATTAAATAAGGCCACTAAAAAAGATCATTACCCTTTGCATTTGATTGATCAAATGCTAGAAAGATTATCCAAACATACACATTTTTGTTTTTTAGATGGTTACTCTGGCTTCTCTCAAATACCTGTGTCAGCTGATGATCAATCAAAGACCACTTTTACTTTCCCTTTCGGTACTTTTACTTATAAACGTATGCCTTTTGGTTTATGTAATGCACCTGCTACCTTTCAAAGATGCATGATGGGTATATTTTCTGACTTTTGTGAAAAGATATGTGAGGTTTTCATGGACGATTTCTCCGTTTATGGATCCTCTTTTGATGATTGCTTGAGCAACATTGATCGAGTTCTGCAGAGATGTGAAGAAACTAATCTTGTTCTGAATTGGGAGAAATGCCACTATATGGTTAATGAAGGTATTGTCTTGGGGCATAAAATTTCTGAAAGAGGTATTGAAGTTGATAAAGCTAAAGTTGATGCTATTGAAAAGATGTCCTGTCCCAAGGACATTAATGGTATAAGAAGCTTCCTCGGTCACGCCGGTTTTTATAGGAGGTTCATTAAGGACTTCTCAAAAATTTCTCGGCCTCTGACTAATCTATTACAAAAAATATTCCTGTTGGCTTTGATGATGATTGTGTAGAAGCATTTGAAATACTTAAGAAAGCATTGATTTCTGTACCTATTGTTCAGCCACCTGATTGGAATTTACCTTTGAAATTATGTGTGATGCTAGTGATTATGTTGTAGGTGTTGTTCTAGGGCAAAGAGTTGATAAGAAATTAAATGTTATTCAATATGCTAGTAAAACTCTAGAAAATGCCCAGACAAATTATGCTACTACTGAAAAAGAATTTTTAGCAGTTGTTTTTGCTTGTGATAAGTTCAGACCTTATATTGTTGATTCTAAGGTAACTATTCACACTGATCATGCTTCTATTAAATACCTTATGGAAAAGAAAGATGCCAAACCTAGACTTATTAGATGGGTTCTCTTTCTACAGGAATTTGATTTGCATATTATTGATAGAAAGGGAGCTGAGAACCCCGTTGCAGACAACCTGTATAGGTTAGAAAATGTTCTTGATGATAGCTTTCCTGATGAACAATTAAATATCATAAATGCTTCTCGAACTGATCCATGGTATGCTGATGTGAAGCCCCCGATTCAATCGTACACTAATCATACAGGCAAACGTGTACGATCAAGATCAGGGACTCACGGGAAGATATCACAACACAACTCTACAAATAAAATAAGTCATACAAGCATCATATTACAAGCCAGGGGCCTCGAGGGGTCGAATACAAGAGCTCGATTATAAACGAGTCAGCGGAAGCAACAATATCTGAGTACAGACATAAGTTTAAACAAGTTGCCATAAGCTGGCTAGCACAAACTGGGATACATATCGAAAGAGGCCCAGGCCTCCTGCCTGGGATCCTCCTAAACTACTCCTGGTCGTCGTCAGCGGCCTGCACGTAGTAGTAGGCACCTCCATTGTAGTAGGAGTCGTCATCGACGGTGGCGTCTGGCTCCTGGACTCCATTGTCTGGTCGCAACAATCGAGTATATAAAGGGGGAAAAGGGGGAGCAAAGCAACCGTGTGTACTCATCCAAAGTACTCGCAAGCAAGGAGCTACACTACATATGCAAAGTATCAAATGAAAGGGGTAATATATGTGGACTAAATTGCAGAATGCCAGAATAAGAGGGGAATAGCTAGGCCTAACGAACACTACGCTTCTGGCAACCTCCATCTTGCAGCAAAAGAAGAGAGTAGATGGTAAGTTCACCAAGTATCATCGCATAGCATAATCCTACCCGGCCATCCTCCCCTCATCACCCTGTGAGAGAGCGATCACCAGTTGTATCTGGCACTTGGAAGAGTGTGTTTTATTAAGTATCTAGTTCTAGTTGTCATAAGGTTAAGGTACAACTCCGGGTCGTCCTTTTACCGAGGGACACGGCTATTTGAATAGATAAACTTCCCTGCAGGGGTGCACCACATTTCCCAACACGCTCGATCCCCTTTGTCCGGACACACTTTCCTGAGTCATGCCCGGCCTCGGAAGATCAACACGTCGTAGCCCCACCTAGGCACAACAGAGAGGTCAGCACGCCGGTCTAAATCCTATGACGCAAGGGTCTGGGCCCATCGCCCATTGCACACCTGCACGTTGCGAACGCGGCCGGCGAGCAGACCTAGCCTCCCTTATACAAGAGCAGGCATTCCAGTCCGACCCGGCACGCGCCGCTTAGTCACTGACGTCACGAAGGCTTCGGCTGATACCACGACGTCGAGTGCCCATAACTGTTCCTGCGTAGTTGGTTAGTGCGTATAGGCCAATGGCCAGACTCAGATCAAATACCCAGATCTTGTTAAGCATGTTATTTTGAAATAACCATGGACACCGACCAGGGCCAGGCCCGCCTCTCTCCTAGGCGGTCTCAACCTGCCCTGTTGCTCCGCCATAAAGATCCACTCAGAGGGCCATCGGGACAAACGTCCTCTCGGACCCAATCCGTGAATCACTCGCGGGTACTCTACGAGCCGACCCGACTTTAGTTACCACAAGTATCATATATTATGTGTAAGTATAAACCCGTGATCACCTCCCGAGTGATCACGGCCCGATAGTATAGCATAGCAGACAGACAAGAATGTAGGGCCACAGATGATAAACTAGCATCCTATACTAAGCATTTAGGAGTGCAGGTAAGGTATCAATAACTATAGCAACAATGACAGGCTATGCATCAGGATAGGATTAACGAAAAACAGTAACATGCTACACTACTCTAATGCAAGCAATAGAGAGAAGAGTAGGCGATATCTGGTGATCAGGGGGGCTTGCCTGGTTTCTCTGGAAAGTAGGGGTCGTCAACAACGTAGCCAACCGGGGCACCAGCAGCGGCGTCAGTCTCGTAGTCTACCAGAGAGAAGAGGGGGAAGAAACAATGAATACAATGCAAACAGATGCATAACGATGCATGACATGACAAGTAGCGGTGCTAGGTGTGCCCTAACACGGTATGAGGTGATACCGATGAAGGGGGGAAACATCCGGGAAAATATCCCCGGTGTTTCGCGTTTTCGGACAGATGAATCGGAGGGGGAAAGTTGCGTGTTCGCTATGCTAGGGATGTGTGGCGGACGAACGGGTTACGTATCCGGATTCGTCTCGTCGTTCTAAGCAACTTTCATGTACAAAGTTTTTCCATCCGAGCTACGGTTTATTTTATATAGATTTTAAAAGATTTAAATCATTTTTAGAATTTATTTAATTATTTCAATTCAACATTATCCAGAACAATGCATGCTGACGTCAGCATAATGTCAGCAGTCAATACGGGTGTTGACTGGTCAAACTGACGTGTGGGTCCCGTTCGTCATTGACTAGACTAACTAATCATGATTAATTAGTTTAATTAGTTGTTTAGTTTAATTAATCAAAATTAATTAAGTCAGTTAATTCTTTAATTAATAATTATTTTTATTGTTATATTTTCTAATTCCTTGTTTTATAAAACGTTCTCAGGAGCGGGTCCCCACTGGTCATTGACCCAGAGGGGGCCTTAACGGGCGAGTGGGCAGACGGGTGTGGGCGCTGGGCGTCGGGCCCCGGGTTAACGGGCGGAACCCGGCTGGGCACCCAAGCGGGCGCTCTGGCCAGCAAGCGAAGGGGCGGGCACGTGGCTCGACGCCGGCGACTATAGGCAGCAGGGGCGGTGGAAGGCGCAGCCCCTCCGTGGCACAGGGAGGGGGCCGCGGCGAGCGCGACAGGGGGCGGCGCGTTGGGCACTGCGGAGCAGGCCAGAGCAGGGGGCGCGGTGGCCGGACGGAGCAGCGGTAGCGCGAGGTCAGCGGCGCAGTGAGCACGGTGGTGCGAGGCGTGGCCAGCGCAGTGGGACGGCGAGGCTAGGGAGCAGCAGTAGCAGCTGCAGTGGGGCGGCGCAGGCCGTGGTTAGCGCAGGCGCGTGCGCGAGGGCGCGTGCTAGAGGGCGGAGCAGGCAGTGCGGTGGCGCGGAGCAGCAGCAAGTGTAGCAGCAAGGGCGGAGGCGCGCGCGAGCGTGCAACAGGGGGTCAGGCGGAGCACGCGGTGAGCGCACCCGAGCACGGCGAGCTGCCCGCAGGGGGCGGCCGCGGCGGCGAGCAGCATGGCAAGGGCAAGGCTGCACGGCATGCAATGCGGGCACGTTCGATCTGCCAGGAGAGGAGAGCAAAGGAAGACGACGGCTCACATCGAGTATGCAGGGTACGGGGCAGCGGGGCCTGAGCGGGAAGATGGGGACGGCCTTGTATACGGAGATGACGTCGACAATGGAGTCTGGTGGGGCAGCTCCAGTGAGAGGTGGAGGAGGAGGACGGTGAGGCGGCGTTCTGGGCAGTGACGGCGGCGTGCGTGTGAGTCCCTATCCGATCTGGATCGGGGGGAGGGGAACGACATGGGAGGAGGAGTGCGGGTGGTTGGGTTAGGGTTTGACCAGGGGTGGGGGTTATGGGGGAGTGGGGTGGCCGGTCGGGCCTTTGCCCAGTTGGGCTGGTTGGCCAATTGGCCTGCTGGGTCGAGGCCCAGTTGGGGAGGGTCTTCTTTTTGTTAGTTTTCTTTTCTGTTTTTGTGTTTCCTTTTCTTTTTATTTATTTTCTTTTCTGCTTTATTTCAATTTAAATTACTTAGGCATTTTATAAAAATGTGTTTATTACACCATGTTTAAATATGCAAAATATGGCACCTCCCGAACATTTTTGTTTTAACTTTTGAAAAGTTTGATGTCTGGCATTTATTTAAACTTTTGAAATTGAAAAGTTTTGGTCCAACGTGAGATTAGCAACAGTAACTGGGGTGACGTGGCACCGTTAACGTGGGATTACCGTAGCATGATTATCCGGGCGTTACAGCTGATTATGCCAATTATAAGCTGATTATGCCAATTATATTGTTGCTAAATTTATACCACCTAGTTTCACATACCAGCAAAAGAAAACGTTCTTCTATGATTTGAGACATTACTTTTGGGATGACCCACATCTTTATAAAGAAGGAGTAGATGGTATTATTAGATGTTGTGTACCTGAGCATGAACAGGAACAAATCCTATGCAAGTGTCACTCCGAGGCTTATGGAGGACACCATGCTGGAGATAGAACTGCACATAAGGTATTGCAATCCGGTTTTTATTGGCCTACTCTCTTCAAAGATGCATGTAAGTTTTTCTTGTCTTGTGATGAATGTCAAAGAATTGGTAATATTAGTAGATGTCAAGAAATGCCTATGAATTATTCACTTGTTATTGAACCATTTGATGTTTGGGGCTTTGACTATATGGGACCTTTTCCTTCCTCTAATGGGTATACACATATTTTAGTTGCTGTTGATTACGTTACTAAGTGGGTAGAAGCTATTCCAACTAGTAGTGTTGATCATAACACCTCTATTAAGATGCTTAGAGAAGTTATTTTCCCGAGGTTTGGAGTCCCTAGATATTTAATGACTGATGGTGGTTCACATTTTATTCATGGTGCTTTTCGTGAAATGCTTGATAAGTCTGATGTTAATCATAGAATTGCATCTCCTTATCACCCATAGTCTAGTGGTCAAGTAGAATTGAGTAACAGAGAGCTCAAATTAATTTTGCAAAAGACTGTTAATAGATCTAGAAAGAATTGGTCCAAGAAACTTGATGCATTATGGGCCTATAGAACTGCATATAAAAATCCTATGGGTACGTCTCCGTATAAAATGGTTTATGGTAAAGCATGTCACTTACCTCTTGAATTAGAACATAAGGCATATTGGGCCATTAAAGAGCTCAACTATGACTTCAAAATTGCCGGTGAGAAGAGGTTATTTGACATTAGCTCACTTGATGAATGGAGAACCCAGGCTTATGAAAATGCCAAGCTGTTTAAAGAAAAAGTTAAAAGATGGCATGATAAAAGGATACAAAAGTGTGAGTTTAATGTAGGTGATTATGTATTCATATACAACTCTCGTTTAAGATTTTTTGCAGGCAAACTTCTCTCTAAACGGGAAGGTCCTTACGTTGTCGAGGAGGTCTATCGTTTTGGTGCCATAAAAATCAACAATTTCGAAGGCACAAATCCGAAGGTGGTGAACGGTCAAAGAATTAAACATTATATCTCAGGTAATCCTATAAATGTTGAAACTAATATTATTGAAACCGTAACCCCGGAGGAATACATAAGGGACACTTTCTGGAATGTTTCAGACTCCGAGAAGTAATAGGTACGTGGTACGGTAAGTAAACCGACTCCAAAACAGTTCTAATGGCAATATTTCTTTGTTTTGGAATATTTAGAAAAATAGGAAAATAAGAAGCAGAGCGGAAAGGAAACGAGGCTCCCACGAGGGTGGGAGGCGTGCCCTACCCCCTTGGGCGCGCCCCCTGCCTCGAGGGCACCTCGTGTGCTCTCCGGACTCCATTTTCTTGCACGATACTTCTTTTTGTCGGTAAAAATTTATTATATAATCTCCCAAAGGTTTTGACCACCGTATCACACTAATATCTCCTATCTTTGTTTCGAGTTGTCCTACTGCAGATTAGAGCAACATGTCGTCCCAGGATTTGGAACGAGAAAGCTATGTGGTTGATTACCTTGCAGATCATAAGGTCTATGGGGATGTGGAGCATTGTGGTTGGACTATGGAAGAAGAAGAGGACTATGAACCCAAGGGAAAGGAGGAGACGAGCTCAGAAGAAGATGAAGTCCCACTACCTCAACCTGGGGACATGCATGTGGAGTTCAAAATGTCAAGCCTCCCGGATAGAGTAAAGAAACCTAAGATCGAGTTTATCCCTTTTCGCCTCTTGCAAGAAAACAACCAGGAATTATGCAAAAAGATATTGAGCCTGGAGCAGGAGATCGATGACCTAAGGGACCAAAATTCTGTCCTCAAGCGCAAATTAAGGAAGAAGCCTACGCCATCAACAAAACCATCACCTTCTTCACCAACAAAGAAGAACTGAGTATCTGGTATGGGCACTCCCCTTGGCAACCGCAAAGCTTGGGGGAGTGCCCCAGTATCGTATCACCATCACAACTTTTAACTTTACCATTTTTCTTAGTTCGATCCTTTTAGTAATATCTTGATCTAGTAGAATAAAGTTTTACTATAATCTAGTTGTGAGTTTTGCTTTATGATCCCTCTATGTAATCGAGTTCGTGAGCTATATAATAAAGATTAGTGTTGAGTCAAGGGCTTGATTATTTTTCTATGATCTTGAGGGAATTAAATAAAATAAAACAGAAAAAAATAGAAAGAAACAAAGAGATCATATGGATCTTATGGAGAGTAATGAGCTCACATATAAAGAGTATGATGAATAAAAGTTGTCGAGAGTTGGCAAACATAGTTTTGGTCATCGTTGCAATTAATAGGATGTAATAAAGAAAGAGAGGTTCACATATAAATATACTATCTTGGACATCTTTAATGATTGTGAGCACTCATTAAAGTATGACATGCTAAGAGTTGACATTGGACAAGGAAGACAACGTGATGGGTTATGTATTCTTACATCTGAGATAAATTATATTGTCATGGACCATCCAACATGTTGAGCTTGCCTTTCCCTCTCATTCTAGCCAATTTCTTCGCACTAAGTAGAGATACTACTTGTGCTTCCAAATATCCCTAAACCCAGTTTTACCATGAGAGTCCACCATACCTACCTATGGATTTAGTAAGATCCTTCAAGTAAGTTGTCATCGGCGCAAGCAATAAAAATTGCTCTCTAAACATGTATGACTTATTAGTGTGGGAGAAAATAAGCTTTATACGATCTTGTGATATGGAAGAAATAAAATCGACGGACTGCATAATAAAGGTCCATATCACAAGTGGCAATATAAAGTGATGTTCTTTCGCATTAAGATTTTGTGCATCCAACCATAAAAGCGCATGACAACCTCTGCTTCCCTCTGTGAAGGGCCAATCTTTTACTTTTATCTTCTACCTTACATAAGAGTCATGGTGATCTTCACCTTTCCTTTTTACATTTTATCCTTTGGCAAGAACAATGTGTTGGAAAGATCCTGATATATATAGCTAATTGGATGTGAGTCTTCATGAACTATTATTGTTGACATTACCCTTGAGGTAAAACGTTGGGAGGCAAAACTATAAGCCCCTATCTTTCTCTGTGTCCGATTAAAACTGCATACCCATAAATATCGCGTGAGTGTTAGCAATTGTGAAAGACTAAAAGATGTTTGAGTATGTGCACTTGCTGAAAAGCTCTTATATTGACTCTTTCCTATGTTATGATAAATTGCAATTGCCTCAATGACTGAGATTAGAGTTTGTTGGTTCTCAATGAAGTTTATGATTCATACTTGAAATTGTGATTGAATTGTTACTTTAGCATAAGAGATCATATGAAAAAAAACATGTTGATGTTCTAAGAATGATCATGATGCCCTCATGTCTGTATTTTATTTTTATCAACACCTCTATCTCTAAACATGTGGACATATTTATCGATTTCGGCTTTCGCTTGAGGACAAGCGAGGTCTAAGCTTGGGGGAGTTGATACATCCATTTTGCATCATGCTTTTATACCGATATTTATTGCATTGTGGGCTGTTATTACACATTATGTTACAATACTTATGCCTATTCTCTCTTATTTTACAAGGTTTACATAAAGAGGGAGAATGCCGGCAGCTGGAATTCTGGGTTGGAAAAGGAGAAAATATTAGAGACCTATTCTGCACAGCTCCAAAAGTCCTGAAACTTCACGGAAGCTATTTCCAAAATATATAAAAAATAGTGAGTGCAAGAACTTCCAGAGGGGGCCCACACCCTGGCCACAAGGGTGGGGCGCCCTACCCCCTGGGCGCGCCCCCTGGTGGCCCTCCGATGCCCATCTTCTGCTATATGAGTCTTTCGTCGAGAAAAATCATAAGCAAGCTTTCGAGACGAGACTCCGCCGCCACGAGGCGGAACCTTGGCGAACCAATCTAGGGCTCTGGCGGAGCTGTTCTGCCGGGGAAACTTCCCTCCGGGAGGGGGAAATCATCACCATCGTCATCACCAACGATCCTCTCATCAGGAGGGGGTCAATCTCCATCAACATCTTCACCAGCACCATCTCATCTCAAACCCTAGTTCATCTCTTGTATCCAATCTTTGTATCCAAACCTCAGATTGGTACCTGTGGGTTGCTAGTAGTGTTGATTACTCCTTGTAGTTGATGCTAGTTGGTTTACTTGGTGGAAGATCATATGTTCAGATCCATTATGCATATTAATACCCCTCTGATTATGAACATTTGCTATTAGTAGTCATGTGAATTTGGTATTCGTTCGATATTTTGATGAGATGTATGTTGTCATCCCTCTAGTGGTGTCATGTGAACGTCGACTACATGACACTTCACCATTGTTTGGGCCTAGAGGGAGGCATTGGGAAGTAATAAGTAGATAATGGGTTGCTAGAGTGAAAGAAGCTTAAACCCTAGTTTATGCGTTGCTTCGAAAGGGGCTGATTTGGATCCATATGTTTCATGCTATGGTTAGGTTTACCTTAATACTTATGTTGTAGTTGCGGATGCTTGCAATAGGGGTTAATCATAAGTGGGATGCTTGTCCAAGTAAGGACAGTACCCAAGCACCGGTCCACCCGCATATCAGATTATCAAAGTACCGAACATGAATCATATGATCGTGATGAAAACTAGCTTGACGATAATTCCCATGTGTCCTCAGGAGCGATTTCCTTCATATAAGAGTTTGTCCAGGCTTTTCCTTTGCTACAAAAAGGATTGGGCCATCTTGCTGCACCTTATTTACTTTTATTACTTGCTACTCGTTACTAATTACCTTATCACAAAACTATCTGTTACCGATAATTTCAGTGCTTGCAGAGAATACTTTGCTGAAAACCGCTTATCATTTCCTTCTGCTCCTTGTTGGGTTTGACACTCTTACTTATCGAAAGGACTACAATAGATCCCCTATACTTGTGGGTTATCAAGACTCTTTTCTGGCGCCATTGCCGGGGAGTGAAGCACCTTTGGTAGGTGGACTTTGGTAAGGAAAAATTTATATAGTGTGCTAAAATTTACTGCCACTTGTTACTATGGAAAGTAATCCTTTGAGGGGCTTGTTCGGGGTATCTTCACCGAGTTTGACCACCCTATGCAAATCGGTCAGCTGTTTCAGCTGATCGCTAAAGGGCACCGGATGCTCTGGCAAAAGGTATTGCGACCAGAACAGCTTCTCCATTGAGCTCCCCTCTTCGGCTCGGAAGAACTTCGCAGCATCGGCAACACTGCGTGGGAGGTCCGAAAACACCCCTGGAGAACTCCGAATCCGAGTTAGTAAGAGGTACCTTCTCTTCACATATTTTCTTTGCATAATAAAAGCCTTACCCACCGCGATTTTCCTGGCCTCCTGTATTTCCTGGATTGCACCCTGGGCCTCAACCCGGGCCTCTTGTGCGCTTTGGCGGGCCTTGGCAAGTTCGAACTCTTGGTCCACACTCTTGCGCTCCAAGGACTCGCACTTCTTTATGGCATCCTGGAGCTTCTGCTGGACCTCCCCGACCCTCGCCTCATGTTTTTCGCGGGCAGCCTATTCCTTCGCCACTCTCTCCTGGGCCTCGGCCAGCACCTTCTTGAGGGTCTCCACCTCGGTCGCAGCACCTACAAAATATCATGATGGCATGATAAGCACAAAAAATTCATATCTTCCTACATCTGAATAGGCCATTGCATACCTTGCTGGTCCTCTAGTTGTTTTTTCATACGGCTGAGCTCTTCCTCAGTCTGGTTCAGATTCTGCTTCAGTTTGGAGACTTCGGCAGAATGGGAGGTCGCAGCCAGCACCGACGCCTGCTTATTCACATAGACATGTATGGTTAGTCTCCTGCGAAAATAATTTGATCCTCTGTCCGGCTTCTCTTTTCGAGCACCGGACAGTGTCTCAGGGGCTACTGTGTATACTATGACTATCGTTTTGCATAATTACGTCACATACCTCAAAGCCTGTTAAAAGGCTAGCGCAAGCTTCGGTCAGTCTGCTCTTAGCGGACTGAACCCTCCCAACCACCGTAGCCATAAGGATACGGTGTTCCTCAATAATGAAAGCACTTTGCAGCGCTTCCAATAGAGTATCTGGTGCCTCTGAATGGACAGAGGTCACCGGCGAAATAGGTGCACCTCCTTCTTTCAAAGGAGGCTGCTTGCCTGATTCTGGAGCCGTATGGGTCTCTGAAATAGTATTCGGCTAGGGGCCGAATTGGGTATGGCCCCCATCGCCAGTCTCCAGGGGGATTTTCTCCCCCATGTGTCCGGCGGCCGACGTATCACCCTATGGCGCCACCCTGACAGCCTCCTATACCTCTCCCTAGCCTGGGAAGGTCCTTCGGGACAACACCTCGGCGTCGTACGTCCGTGGCCTTGGGAGAGGAGGCCGCTGGAAGTGACCCACTGTCCATCGCCTTTGGATCCAGCAAATTCCCCGAAGATGAGGATCACTGGGGGCGGGCATGGGCTGGACTGCAATGCATGATTCGGCATATTAAAACCACGAAGTAAAGAAGTGGGATATATGTGTGTATAAGTGCCTTTGAGTACTTACGATTGGGCCAGGGGCTTCTCCCTGGGGCGCCATTCGGAGCTGCTATCAGTGTCCAACGCGGAGTTATCCGCAAGGGAGACCCTCCCCTTCTTGGATGCCTCTGCCTCCAGTTCCGTGGAGGCCATCCTGTTCCTCCTTCCCCCCTTGGGGGGAGAGTTGTTTTCCTCCTCCTCCTCGTCCTTGGTGGCGGGGGAAGAGTGGGTTTCGGTGTCTTCGGACGTCATGTCTGAAGTGCCTTTACGGCGAAGGCCACTTCTTCCCACCGGGCCCTTCTTCTAGGCTTTCTTCTCCGGCGCCTGGTAGGGCGCCGAAACCAGCATCTTCGTCACAAGTGGGATTGCTGGGTTTTCCGACAACGGAGCCGGACACTAAATCTGCTCCGCCTTCCTTGTCCAGACCTGGAAAGACACATGGGAAGCTAAGACATCTTCATTGAATGTACAGGTGAAGGATACACCCTGAAATACGAAATCTTACCGGACTGGCGGGATGGGTCAGGTTGTACCCATGGTCCTCGGTCGTCTTCGGCCACGTCTCATTGGCCATAAAAAGCACCTTCCAGATTCCTTCGTGTGTAACACCGAAGAACTGTTGCAAGGTCTGGTGCCTGGCCGGATCGAACTCCCACAAATTGCAAGTCCGTCTTTGGCAAGGAAGTATCCGGTGAAAAAGCATCACCTAGATCACTGATACTTCCATTTTGCATCATGCTTTTATATCGATATTTATTGCATTCTGGGCTATTATTACACATTATGTCACAATACTTATGCCTATTCTCTCTTATTTTACAAGGTTTACATAAAGAGGGAGAATGCCGGCAGCTGGGATTCTAGGCTGGAAAAGGAGCAAATATTAGAGACCTATTCTGCACAGCTCCAAAAGTCTTGAAACTTCACGGAAGGCCTTTTCAGAATATATAAAAAATACTGAGTGCAAGAAGTTCACCAGGGGGGGCCACACCCTGCCCACGAGGGTGGGGGCGCGCCCTACCCCCCTAGGCGCACCCCCCCTACCTCGTGGGCCGCCTGGTGGCCCTCAGATGGCCATCTTCTGCTATATGGAGTCTTTCGATGAGGAAAGAAAATCATAATCCATCTTCCCGGACGAGACTCCGCCGCCACGAGGCGGAACCAATCTAGGGCTCTAGCGAAGCTGTTCTGTCGGGGAAACTTCCCTCCGGGAGGGGGAAATCATCGCCATCATCATCACCAATGCTCCTCTCATCGGGAGAGGGAAATCTCCATCAACATCTTCACCAGCACCATCTCCTCTCAAAACCCTAGTTCATCTCTTGTATCCAATTCTTGTCTCCAAGTCTGGGGTTGGTACCTGTGGGTTGCTAGTAGTGTTAATTACTCCTTGTAGTTGATGCTAGTTGGTTTATTTGGTGGAAGATCATATGTTCAGATCCTATATGCATATTAATACCCCTCTGATTATGAACATGAATATGCTTTGTGAGTAGTTACGTTTGTTCCTGGGGACATGGGAGAAGTCTTGCTATTAGTAGTCATGTGAATTTGGTATTCGTTCGATATTTTGATGAGATGTATGTTGTCTCTCCTCTAGTGCCGTTATGTGAATGTCGACTACATGACACTTCACAATTATTTGGGCCTAGAGGAAGGCATTGGGAAGTAATAAGTAGATGATGGGTTGCTAGAGTGACAGAAGCTTAAACCCTAGTTTATGCGTTGCTTCGTAAGGGGCTGATTTGGATCCATATGTTTCATGCTATGGTTAGGTTTACGTTAATACTTTTGTTGTAGTTGCGGATACTTGCAATAGAGGTTAATCATAACTGGGATGCTTGTCCAAGTAATGACAGTACCCAAGCACCGGTCCACCCACATACCAAATTATCGAAGTACCGAACGCGAATCATATGAACGTGATGACACCTTGCTTGACGATATTCCCATGTGTCCTCGGGAGCGCTTTACATCATATAAGAGTTTGTCCATGCTTGTCCTTTGCTAAAAAATGGATTGGGCCATCTTGTTGCACCTTATTTACTTTTATTACTTGCTACTCGTTACAAATTATCCTATCACAAGACTATCTGTTACCTATTATTTCAGTGCTTGCAGAGAATACCTTGCTGAAAACCGCTTATCATTTCCTTGTGCTCCTCGTTGGGTTTGACACTCTTACTTATCGAAAGGACTACGATAGATCCTCTATTCTTGTGGGTCATCAAGACTCTTTTTTGGCGCCGTTGCCGGGGAGTGAAGCACCTTTGGTAGGTGGAATTTGGTAAGGAAAAATTTATATAGTGTGCTGAAATTTACTGTCACTTGTTACTATGGAAAGTAATCCTCTGAGGGGCTTGTTCAGGGTATCTTCACCCTGACCAGTAGAGCAAAGAGTTGCTCCTCAACCTACTGAACCTACTGAAAATGAAAATATCTGCTTTGAAATTCCTTCGGGTATGATAGAAAAACTGCTAGCTAATCCTTTTGTAGGAGATGGAACAACGCATCCTGATGAGCACCTAATATATGTGGATGAAGTTTGTGGATTATTTAAGCTTGCAGGTGTAGCCGGAGATTTTATCAAGAAGAAGGTCTTCCCTTTATCTTCGAAGGAAGATGCATTGACATGGTATAGGCTATGTGATGATACGGGGTCATGGAACTACAAACGGTTGAAATTGGAATTTCATCAGAAGTTTTATCCGATGCATCTTGTTCATCGTGATCGCAATTATATATATAATTGCTGACCTCGTGAAGGAGAAATCATCGCTCAAGCTTGGGGGAGGCTTAAATCAATGTTATATTCATGCCCCAATCATGAGCTCTCAAGAGAAATGATTATTCAAAATTTATATGCTCGGCTTTCTGATAACAATCGCACCATGCTCGATACTTCTTGTGTTGGCTCTTTTATGATGAAGACTATTGAATTCAAATGGGATTTATTGGAAATAATTAAACACAACTCTGAAGATTGGGACCTCGACGAAGGTAAGGAGTCAGGTATGACACCTAAATTTGATTGTGTTAAATCTTTTATGGATACCGATGTTTTCCGTAAATTTAGCACTAAATATGGACTTGACTCTCAGATAGTAGCTTCTTTCTGTGAATCTTTTGCTACTCATGTTGAGCTCCCTAGGGAGAAGTGGTTTAAATATCATACTCCCATAGAAGTAAAAGTAGCTGCACCTATTAAAATTGAAGAAAGGACTATCACTTATAATGATCCAATTGTTCCTACTGCTTATGTTGAGAAACCACCTATTCCTGTTAGGATAAAAGATCATGCTAAAGCTTCAACTGTGGTTCGTAAAAGCAATATTAGAACCTATACACCTCTGAGCAAATTAAAGTTGAACCTAATATTGCTATTGTTAAAGATCTCTTGTCTGATAATATTGATGGGCATGTTATTCATTTCTGTGATCAGACTGCTAGAATTGCTAAACCTTGTGCTAAAGATAAATATAGATCTTTGGCAAGCATGCATGTTATTTATGTTAAAATAGCAGATCATTGTTATCATGGCTTACATGATATGGGTGCCAGTGCTAGTGCTATACCTCATGACTTATACAAAGAAATTATGCATGATATTGCACCTGCTGAGATAGAAGATATTGATGTGACAATTAAGCTTGCCAATAGAGATACTGTTTCACCAATGGGAATTGTTAGAGATGTTGAAGTATTGTGTGGGAAAACTAAATATCCTGCTGATTTTCTTATTCTTGGTTCCCCACAAGATAGCTTTTGTCCCATTATATTTGGTAGACCCTTCTTGAACACTGTTAATGCTAAGATAGATTGCAAAAGGATGTTGTTACTATTGGTTTAGGTGATATGTCTCATGAATTTAATTTCTCTAAATTTTGTAGACAACACCGTGAAGAGGAATTGCCTAGTAAAGATGAAATTAGTGGTCTTGCTTCTATTGCCGTACCTCCTAGTGATCCTTTAGAACAATATTTGCTAGACCATGAAAATGATATGTTTATGAATGAAAGAAGGGAAATAGATGAAGTATTCTTTAAACAGGAACCCATCCTGAAACACAATTTGCCTGTTGAAATCCTAGGGGATCCTCCTCCACCCAAGGGTGATCCCGTGTTTGAGCTTAAACCATTACCTGATACTCTTAAATATGCTTATCTTGATGAGAAAAAGATATATCCTATTATTATTAGTGCTTACCTTTCAGAGCATGAAGAAGAGAGATTATTGAAAACTCTGAAGAAGAACCGTGCTGCTATTGGATATACTCTTGATGATCTTAAGGGCATTAGTCCCACTCCGTGTCAACACAAAATAAATTTGGAGGAAGAGGCCAAACCAGTTCGTGATCATCAACGACGGCTGGATCCTAAGATGAAGGAAGTGGTAAGAAAGGAAATACTAAAGCTTATTGAGGCAGGTATAATTTATCCCGTTGCTGATTGTCAGTGGGTAAGTCTGGTCCGTTATGTCCCTAAGAAGGGAGGTATTACTGTCGTTCCTAATGATAAAGATGAGTTGATCCCGCAAAGAATTATTACTGGTTATAGGATGGTAATTGATTCCCCAAATTAAATAAAGCTACTAAAAAAGATCATTACCCCTTACCTTTTATCGATCAAATGCTAGAAAGATTATCCAAACATACTCATTTTTGCTTTCTAGATGGTTATTCTGGTTTCTCTCAAATACCTGTGTCAGCCAATGATCAATCAAAGACTACTTTTACTTGCCCTTTGGTACTTTTGCTTATAGACGTATGCCTTTTGGTTTATGTAATGCACCTGCTACCTTTCAAAGATGCATGATGGCTATATTCTCTGACTTTTGTGAAAAGACTTGTGAGGTTTTCATGGACGATTTTTCCGTCTATGGATCCTCTTTTGATGATTGCTTAAGCAACCTTGACCGAGTTTTGCAAAGATGTGAAGAAACTAATCTTGTCTTGAATTGGGAAAATTGCCACTTTATGGTTAATGAAGGTATTGTCTTGGGGCATAAAGTTTCTGAAAGAGGTATTGAAGTTGATAAAGCCAAGGTTGATGCTATTGAAAAGATGCCATGTCCCAAGGACATGAAAGGTATAAGAAGTTTCCTTGGTCACGACGGTTTTTATAGGAGGTTCATTAAGGACTTCTCAAAAATTTCTCGACCTCTGACTAATTTATTACAAAAAGATATACCATTTGTCTTTGATGATAATTGTGTAGAAGCATTTGAAATACTTAAGAAAGTAGTGAACTCTGCACCTATTGTTCAGCCACTTGATTGGAATTTACCTTTTGAAATTATGTGGGATGCTAGTGATTATGCTGTAGGTGATGTTCTAGGGCAAAGAGTTGATAAGAAATTAAACGTTATTCAATATTCTAGTAAAACTCTAGACAATGCTCAGAGAAATTATGCTACTACTGAAAAAGAATTCTTAGCACTTGTATTTGCTTGCGATAAGTTCAGACCTTATATTGTTGATTCTAAAGTAACTATTCACACTGATCATGCTGCTATTAAATATCTTATGGAAAAGAAAGATGCTAAACCTAGACTTATTAGATGGGTTCTCTTGCTACAAGAATTTGATTTGCATATTATTGATAGAAAGGGAGCTGAGAACCCCGTTGCAGACAACTTGTCTAGGTTAGAGAATGTTCTTGATGACCCAATACCTATTGATGATAGCTTTCCTGATGAACAATTAAATGTCATAAATGCTTCTCATGCTGCTCCATGGTATGCTGATTATGCTAATTACATTGTTGCTAAATTTATACCACCTAGTTTCACATACCAGCAAAAGAAAAGGTTTTTCTATGATTTGAGACATTACTTTTGGGATGACCCACATCTTTATAAAGAAGGAGTAGATTGTGTTATTAGACTTTGTGTACCTGAGCATGAACAATAACAGATCCTACGCAAGTGTCACTCTGAGGCTTATGGAGGACACCATGTTGGAGATAGAACTGCACACAAGGTATTCCAATCCGGTTTTTATTGGCCTACTCTCTTCAAGGATGCCCGTAAGTTTGTCTTGTCTTGTGATGAATGTCAAAGAATTGGTAATATTAGTAGACGTCAAGAAATGCCTATGAATTATTCACTTGTTATTGAACCATTTGATGTTTGGGGCTTTGATTATATGGGACCTTTTCCTGCCTCTAATGGATATACACATATTTTAGTTGCTGTTGATTACGTTACTAAGTGGGTAGAATCTATTCCAACTAGTAGTGCTGATCATAACACTTCTATTAAAATGCTTAAAGAAGTTATTTTTCCAAGGTTTGGAGTCCCTAGATATTTAATGACTGATGGTGGTTCACATTTTATTCATGGCGCTTTCCGTAAAATGCTTGCTAAATATGATGTTAATCATAGAATTGCATCTCCTTATCACCCATAGTCTAGTGGTCAAGTAGAATTGAGTAATAGAGAACTCAAATTAATTTTGCAAAAGACTATTAATAGATCTAGAAAGAACTGATCCAAGAAACTTGATGATGCATTATGGGCCTATAGAACTGCATATAAAAATCCTATGGGTATGTCTCCGTATAAAATGGTTTATGGAAAAGCATGTCACTTACCTCTCGAACTAGAACATAAGGCTTATTGGGCTATTAAAGAGCTCAATTATGATTTCAAACTTGTCGGTGAGAAGTGGTTATTTGACATTAGCTCGCTTGATGAATGGAGAACCCAAGCCTACGAAAATGCCAAGTTTTTTAAAGAAAAAGTTCAAAGATGGCATGATAAAAGGATACAAAAGTGTGAGTTTAATGTAGGTGATTATGTGTTATTATACAATTCTTTTTTAAGATTTTTTGCAGGAAAACTTCTCTCTAAATGGGAAGGTCCTTACGTTATCGAGGAGTTCTATCATTCCGGTGCCATAAAAATCAACAACTTCGAAGGCACAAATCCGAAGGTGGTGAACGGTCAAAGAATTAAACGTTATATCTCAGGTAATCCTATAAATGTTGAAACCAATGTTATTGAAACCGTAACCCCGGAGGAATACATA
Organism: Triticum urartu; assembly: GCF_003073215.2. Taxonomy (NCBI): domain Eukaryota; kingdom Viridiplantae; phylum Streptophyta; class Magnoliopsida; order Poales; family Poaceae; genus Triticum; species Triticum urartu. The sequence continues at coordinate 47,079,983 of NC_053023.1, forward strand.
AGGGACACTTTCCAGAATGTTTCAGACTCCGAAAAGGAATAGGTATGTGGTACGGTAAGTAAACCGACTCCAAAACAGTTTTTATGGCAATATTTCCCCGTTTTGGAATATTTAGAAAAATAGAAAAATAAGAAGCAGTCCGGGAAGGACACGGGGCCTCCACGAGGGTGGAGGGCGCGCCACCCTACCTCGTGGGCACCTCGTGTTCTCTCTAGACTCCGTTTTCTTACACGACACGTATTTTGGTCGGTAAAAATTCATTATATAACCTCCCGAAGGTTTTAACCACCGTATCACGCAAAAATCTCTTGTTCTTGTTTCGAGTTGTTTTCTGCAGGTTGTCAAAGCTAGGCATCATGTCGTCTCCCTGCTCCTCCAATAATGAGGGCAACAATGCTTGGCTAATGAAGATAGAGCTGAAGAGAGAAGAACCCATGGAGTTCAACAAGGATGAAGGGATCAAGAAGGCCACGGAGGACCAAGCTCCGGCAACAGAAAACATCCATCAACTTGATCACAATCTTCATACCCCAACTGAGATTGAAGCTTTCAAGATGATTGAGTTAGCTCGTATACAAAATAAGTATCTCACACGTGAAAATATTTTGTTGAAGGAGCATATCATCGCACTCAAAGGCATTATCCGCAAGTTAGAAGACCTCCTACGCTCGATGTGCGACTATCCATCATAAACAACTCCACCTTCTTCACCAACAAAGGAGACATAATCACATGGGTATGGGCACTCCCCTTGGCAACTGCCAAGCTTGGGGGAGTGCCCCGGTATCGTATCACCATCACTTTTATCTTTACCGTTTTTCTTAGTTCGATCCTTTTGGTAATATTTTGATCTAGTAGAATAAAAGTTTTTAGTATGATCTAGTTGTGAGTTTTGATTTATGATCCTTCTATGTAATCGAGTCCGTGAGCTATATATAATAAAGATTAGTGTTGAGTCAAGGGCTTGATTATTTTTCTATGATCTTGAGTGAATAAAAGAAAAGAGAAAGAATAAAAGAGATCATATGGATCTTATGGAGAGTAATGAGCTCACATATAAAGAGTATGATGAATAAAAGTTGTTGAGAGTTGGCAAACATAGTTTTGGTCATCGTTTCAATTAATAGGATGTAATAAAGAAAGAGAGGTTCACATATAAATATACTATCTTGGACATCTTTATGATTGTGAGCACTCGTTAAAGTATGATATGCTAAGAGTTGACGTTGGACAAGGAATACAACGTGATGGGTTATGTTTTCTTACATCTGAGATAAATTATATTGTCATGGATCATCCAACATGATTGAGCTTGCCTTTCCCCCTCATTCTAGCCAATTTCTTCGCACTAAGTAGAGATACTACTTGTGCTTCCAAATATCCGTAAACCAGTTTTACCATGAGAGTCCACCATACCTACCTATGGATTTAGTAAGATCCTTCAAGTAAGTTGTCATCGGTGCAAGCAATAAAAATTGCTCTCTAATATGTATTACTTATTAGTGTGGGAGAAAATAAGCTTTATACGATCTTGTGATATGGAAGAAATAAAATCGACGGACTGCATAATAAAGTTCCATATCACAAGTGGCAATATAAAGTGACGTTCTTTTGCATTAAGATTTTGTGCATCCAACCATCAAAGCGCATGACAACCTCTGCTTCCCTTTGTGAAGGTCCTATCTTTTACTTTTATCTCCTACCTTGCATAAGAGTCTTGGTGATCTTCACCCTTCCTTTTTACATTTTATCTTTTGGCAAGCACAACATGTTGGAAAGATCCTGGTATATATGGCTAATTGGATGTGAGTTTTCATGAACTATTATTGTTGACATTACCCTTGAGGTAAAACGTTGGGAGGCAAAACTATAAGCCCCTATCTTTCTCTGTGTCCGATTAAAACTCCATAGCCATAAGTATTGTGTGAGTGTTAGCAATTGTGAAAGCCTATATGATGTTGAGTATGTGGACTTGCTGAAAAGCTCTTATATTGACTCTTTCCTATGTTATGATAAATTGCAATTGCTCCAATGACTGAGATTATAGTTTGTTAGTTTTCAATGAAGTTTATGATTCATACTTCAAATTGTGATTGAATTGTTACTCTAGCATAAGAGATCATATGACAAGAATTATATAAGTTGTTGTTCTAAGAATGATCATGATGCCCTCATGTCCGTATTTTATTTTTATCGACACCTCTATCTCTAAACATGTGGACATATTTTTCGACTTCGGCTTTCGCTTGAGGACAAGTGAGGTCTAAGCTTGGGGGAGTTGATACGTCCATTTTGCATCATGCTTTTATATCGATATTTATTGCATTGTGGGCTGTTATTACACATTATGTTACAATACTTATGCCTTTTCTCTCTTATTTTACAAGGTTTACATAAAGAGGGAGAATGCCGGCAGCTGGGATTCTGGGCTGGAAAAGGAGCAAATATTAGAGACATATTCTACACAGCTCCAAAAGTCCCAAAACTTCACGGAAGCTTTTTCAGAATATATAAAAAATAGTGAGTGCAAGAAGTTCCCGGGGGGGCCACACCCTGGCCACGAGGGTGGGGGCGTGCCCCCTGCCTTGTGGGCCCCCTGGTGGCCCTCGATGGCCATCTTCTGCTATATGGAGTCTTTCGATGAGGAAAAAAATCATAATCCATCTTCTTGGATGAGACTCCGCCGCCACGAGGCGGAACCTTGGCGGAACCAATCTAGGGCTCTGGCGGAGCTGTTCTGCCGGGGAAACTTCCCTCCGGGAGGGGGAAATCATCGCCATCGTCATCACCAACGCTCCTCTCATCGGGAGGGGGCAATCTCCATCAACATCTTCACCAGCACCATCTCCTCTCAAACCCTAGTTCATCTCTTGTATCCAATCTTGTCTCCAAGTCTGGGATTGGTACCTGTGGGTTGCTAGTAGTGTTGATTACTCCTTGTAGTTGATGCTAGTTGGTTTATTTGGTAGAAGATCATATGTTCTGATCCTATATGCATATTAATACCCCTATGATTATGAACATGAATATGCTTTGTGAGTAGTGATGTTTGTTCCTGAGGACATGGGAGAAGTCTTGCTATTAGTAGTAGTCATGTGAATTTGCTATTCGTTCGATATTTTGATGAGATGTATGTTGTCTCTCTCTAGTGGTGTTATGTGAACGTCGACTACATGACACTTCACCATGATTTGGGCCTAGGTGAAGGCATTGGGAAGTAATAAGTAGATGATGGGTTGCTAGAGTGAAGGAAGCTTAAACCCTAGTTTATGTGTTGCTTCGTAAGGGCTGATTTTGATCCATATGTTTCATGCTATGGTTAGGTTTACCTTAATACTTTTGTTGTAGTTGCGGATGCTTGCAATAGAGGTTAATCATAAGTGGGATGCTTGTCCAAGTAAGCAGTACCCAAGCACCGGTCCACCCACATACCAAATTATCAAAGTACCGAACGCACGCGAATCATATGAACGTGATGAAACCTAGCTTGACGATTTTCCCATGTGTCCTCGGGAGCGCTTTACATCATATAAGAGTTTGTCCAGGCTTGTCCTTTGCTACAAAAAGGATTGGGCCATATTGCTGCACCTTATTTACTTTTATTACTTGCTACTCGTTACAAATGATCCTATCACAAAACTATCTGTTACCTATTATTTCAGTGCTTGCAGAGAATACCTTGCTGAAAACCGCTTATCATTTCCTTCTGCTCCTCGTTGGGTTCGACACTCTTACTTATCAAAAGGACTATGATAGATCCCCTATACTTGTGGGTTGTCAATCACATTGACGAGCTTGATGTTCTTGTCCATCGTGCTCTTGATGCGCGTTTGCAGCGCTGTCAGCTCATCCGACGAAGCCCAGTTCAGGCCCTTCTCTAGCCAGGAGGTGAGCCGCATTGGGGCCCCGGACTTGAATTCGGGAGCCGCGGCCTAGGTGGTGTCGTGAGGCTTTGTGACGTAGAACCACTGCTTCTGCCACCCCTTGATGGTCTCCACAAAGGTGCCTTCGAGCCATGAGACATTGGACATCTTGCTCACCATAGCGCCTCCGCACTTTGCGTGTTGACCGCCCACCACCTTCGGCTTCACATTGAAGGTCTTCAGCCACAATCCGAAGTGGGGTGAGATGCGGGGGAAGGCCTCGCACACGACAATGAATGCCGAGATGTTGAGGAAGAAGTTTGGGGTCAGATCATGGAAATCTAGCCCGTAGTAGAACATGAGTCCGCGGATGAATGGGTGGAGAGGAAATCCCAACCCGCAAACGAAGTGGGGGATGAATACCACCCTCTCATGAGGCTCTGGGGTGGGGACGATCTGCCCCTTGGTCGGAAGCCGGTGGGCGATTTCCTAGGCCAAGTACCCCGCCTCCCGGAGCTTCGTGATGTCATTCTCCATGACGGAGGAGGCCATCCACTTGCCCTGTGCTCCAGATCCGGACATGGTCGGAGTACTTTTTGGAGGCGGAATGGATGGAAGCTTGGGCGCTGGAGCTCGAGAACGGATGGGAAAAGAGGAAGAAGGCGTGGGTGAAAGAATGGATCTTTATCCTCTTATAAAGGCAGCGAATGTCAAGTGTCTCCCCACTCGCCATAAAACTCCCCTATTCCCCAAGAGTCGTGTGGGCGGCGCGGTTGGATTACCCACGCGCCGTATTGATGAGCACCCCGCAATAAGGGGACACGATCTTTGCTTCGACAAGACGTGCCAATGAAAACCGCATCTCGAAACATGGAGCGGGAGGCTAAAAACGGTTCAAAATAATGATCGGGCTGAAACGTGGCGTCTCGCTACAAAAGTTGTCAGTAGATGGGACCCGTGAAATATTATACTCTCTATGGTTGTGTGTGGTGCTCGTTTTGCAGAGCCGGACACGTTTTCTGTGTTCGAGGACTACCTTGGAGTATTCGGAGGAGGAACGCGCCTTGCAATGCTGAAGACAATCTGCGCGCCAGACACATTGTCATTGAAGCCTGGTTCGGGGGATACTGAAGGAGTCCTAGATTAAGGGGTCCTTGGGCGTCCGGGCTATGTGACGTGGGCCAGACTGTTGGGCCATGAAGATACAGGATAGAAGACTTCCTCCCATGTCCGGATGGGACTCTCCTATGCGTGGAAGGCAAGGTTGGCGTTCGGATATGAAGATTCCTTCCTTTGTAAACCGACTCTGTACAACCCTAGGCCCCTCCGGTGTCTATATAAACCGGGGGGGTTTAGTCCGTATATCCAATCACAATCATACATGCTAGACATCTAGGGTTTAGCCATTACGATCTCGTGGTAGATCAACTCTTGTAATCCTCATATTCATCAAGATCAATCAAGCAGGAAGTAGGGTATTACCTCCATCAAGAGGGCCCGAACCTGGGTAAACATCGTGTCCCCTGTCTCCTCTTACCATCGACCTTAGACGCACAGTACGGGACCCCCTACCCGAGATCCGCCGGTTTTGACACCGACAGGTGTGTTTGAGGAAATGACGCGGGTACTGTAAATTTTACTACGCGGGAGTGAAATGCCGGGCTATTGAAAATTTTGATGATGGTGCATCGCATACGGCCCGGAGATAACAACTGTGTGTTATGAAACAGAAAAACCCTCGAGGCAGTCAGATATTTTCGAGGGATGCTGTCGGTGTACTAGAGTAGGGGTACCCTAGTATCCCGAACTTGTGCACGGGCAGTCGCAGCATCCCGCGGCAAGGCTTGCCGGGTGACCGCCAAGGTCCTCCATGGTTCCTTTGGAGCCATTCAAGAACAAAGTATCCAAGTCAAGACCCCGGCAAGAGGAGCTTGCCGGGAAGGCCAACCAAGGCACCTCAAGACCCCGGCAAGAGGAGCTTGCCGGGAAGGCCACCCAAGGCATCTCAAGGAACTTGCCGCGGCGCGCCACACATCCCGACAAGACCCGGTGAGCGACAAGCTCCCGGACGCTACAAGACAACGACCGCGGCAAGGCGCTTGCCGCGGCAAGCCACCACTCTGTGCCCGCGCTCCAGCACATCCACCAACGTGTCGCTCTGGGACCCTTCCAGGCATGCGTGGCGGGCGGCTGTGCAGCCAGCGGTGAGCGGTGGCAAGCGGCGCTGACAAGATTGCCATCGTGGCGAGCGGTGGCGTCCCTGACGGTCTCTTTTACACTGTTTAGGTGACGCAGACGGGCATTTAATGCCCTTGTCCCCTGCCGTCAGGGTTAGGTATGATACACTGTAGCAGGTAGCTGTACCAACCGCAGCACCTTTTTCATTTTTACCCTTTGTCTCCGTTGCCACCTGTCGTTGACCCCTTGAGCATATAAAAGGAGGCCCACGCGCAACGTTGGAGGGGTTCGGGAAAAAACAGAACACTAACGCTCGGTCTCGTTAGATGCTGGTGTGTACTGTAGCACTCCGCGCTCCCGAGCAAGAACTCAATACAAACCACGAAGCAGGAGTAGGGTTTTACGCATCCATGCGGCCCGAACCTGGGTAACTGCTCGTGTGTTTCGCCTCGATCTGCTCTTTGCACGACCTCCGCCCCCGCCGAACCGAAAGGGACTCGGCCCGCCGGTCCCATAGGTGTTCGTGGATCAGTCCCCCGACATCTTTGGCGCGCCAGGTAGGGGCGTCGAGGTTGTGTGAACCAGATCCGGCGTTCACGCGAGCTAGATCTTCATCATCTTCATCGACATGCCGCCGAAGAAGAAGGCTTCGGAGGCGGCTGCTCCATCCGCGCCGAACCCACCACCGCCGGAGCAAACGGCTGATGGGGCAGACGTCGGCGGAAGAACGGGCGTCGACGAAGGAGCTCACGGTGCTGCCAGGTCCAAGGACAAGGCCGCGCTGCACATCGGTGGCGTAGCCGGCTCCCACAACGACCGGGCGCACTCCAAGACCTCGGCGTCCGTACATGCACCGCGCCCACCTCAGGAGGCGTGGGACCGGCAGCGTCATGGTACTCACGGTACCATGCATTTGCTGGACCAAGATCGAGCTGGTGGGTCTCGGAGTGCTCCAGACCAGCATGCACACCAACATGCTGGCACGAGCGAGGCGCGGTCGCCTGGACGGGATACTGCTCCTTCTAACATAGTTAGAAGTCCGAGCATATCCCGCTCCTCGCACCGTTCGCCACCACCACCCGCCACTGCAGCAGAAGCTTTGGCGCGAGCTCAACTGCTCCTAGACTACCCTCCAACAGCAGACAAGATCGACGACTGGAGGGCCACCATCTAGAGTCTCATCGGCTTCGCCAATGGTGACACTCAACGGCAGCCGAGCACGTCGCAGCCGCGGCAAGTCAGCCAGGCACGAGCCGGTGGCGACAAGACCGGTGGGGGTGCAACTACTGTGCACTCTACGCCCCGAAGGCCAAGATCGCCGACTCGCCGGATCCACCTCGACAGCGACTCCACCGCGTCATCAGATCCACGAGCTCGTCGAGATCAGCGCCAAGTTCTTCACGAACGACAGCAAGAAGACGCTCGTACTCACATCGAGCGCCGAAGAGAAGCGCGACGTCAATCAGACCGGCGCGCTGGGCCCTCTGTCGACATGCATGCGCCAGGGGAACCAGGCGACTTGCCGTACGCGGTAGGTTGCCCTGCGTTCACTCGTGAGCTGCGGCAAGTCCAGTGGTCCGGCATGAAGAATTTCAAGCCAGACGTACCAGAGAAGTACGACGGCAAGTCGCATCCGTCGGAGTTCCTCAGCATCTACACCATCGCGGTGCATGCTGCCGGGGGACGGGACGACAAGATCCTTGCCAACTACTTCCTGCTGGTGCTCAAACCCAATGTCAGGTCCTGGCTCATGCACTTGCCGGACAACTCCATATCCTCCTGGGCAGACCTGTGCCATCAGTTTGTCGGCGCCTTTACAGGCGGCCACAAACCTCATGGCCAAGAGAGTGACCTTCATCTACTCGCCCAGAAGTAAGGAGAGCCCCTGTGCAAGTATATTCAGAGATTCAGCCGTGTGCAGCACAACATCCCAGATGTCCACCCTGTCGCGGTCATCAGCGTGTTCCATCAGAACGTGCGTAACCGCAGGATGCGGGAGCAGATGGCGATGTGCAAGATCAGAGACGTCAGTGAGCTGTATGCCCTGGCCGACAAGTGTGCACGTGCTGAGGAATGGAGGAAACTCCCTGGAGAGAATACAGGAGCAGGAGGATCTGACAGTGAGGATGCAGCCCCAGCAAAGAAAAACCGACGGCGGAACAGGAAGAAGAAAGGCAAAGATGTGCTAGTCGTTGAGCAGTCCGGCAACGAAGGTGGCGCCAAGAAAGCCAAAGTTGGTAGCTCCGGCAAGGAGATTGCCGCATGCACCAACTGCCAGGTTGTGGCAGTCGCCGACAAGCAGGACGGCACCGACAAGCAGTACTGCAAGATTCACCGCACCAAGGGCCATGACCTCCAGAGCTGCAAGAAGGTCGAGCAGCTTGTCCAGCAACAAAAGGCTGAGTACGAGCGACGAGACAAGGAGAGGGCCCAAGGAGGCACTAGAGAATCTGGCAAGAAGCGCGCCGGCTGGGGAGGACGCCGCGGCAAGGCCAAGCAGCGGCAAGGAGACAGACCTCCCCGCGGCCTCGACAAGGATGAAGACGACGACGCCGACGAAGACATGGATGATGTTGAGACCAGTGAGCAGGAGTTCCAGAAAGCCACAGAGGTCTTGTGCGTTGACGGCGGTGCTTCTCTGCATACTTCGCACCGCCAACTCAAGCAGTGGGTGCGGGAAGTCAATGCAGCGGAACCACCTGTCGACTCATGCAAGCTTCTAAAATGGTCCAGCACGCCTATCATCTTTGATATTGAGGACCACCCTGACCGCACAACTGCGGTCGGGTGCTTGCCGATGTTGGTTTCACCAACTATCCGCAACTTCAAGGTCACTAAGATGTTAGTTGACGGCGGGGCCGGCTTGAACCTAATCTCCTCCGCTGTACTCTAGAAACTCCAGATCCCTGACAGCGAGCTTGAAGAGACCGGCACATTCCAAGGAATTAACCCGGGAAGGAGCAAGCCGAAGGGGAAGGTCACGTTGCCAGTAACATTTGGCAGCGAGCTGAACTTCAGGACTGAGAGGGTCACTTTTGACGTTGCCAATATTCCATTGCCTTACAATGGGATACTTGGCCGTCCAGCACTCGCCAAGTTCATGGCAGGCCCGATAAGCGTCATCTCTGTCCCCGGCGACAAGAAGGATGCTCTTATCTAAGCCGACAAGATCTACCGGGAAGCGGCAGCCGCAACAGACCGCAAGTCACTTGCCGTTGAAGCTCCCGGGGGGAAGAAGAAGACCAAGTCCGGCAAGAGTTCTGATGCCCACTCCTGCAAGCGCACCTCTTCGGAGTGCTGCGCTGCCGTCGAGGACGCACCATCGAGCTCCACCGGCAAGTGTAAGAAGACAATGGCAGCTCCGCCAGAGACCAAGAAGGTGTCCGCCAAGGAGGATGGCACTGGTGGTACCTTCACCATCAGTGCCACTCTCGACCCTAAATAGGAAAGCGCGCTTATTGCTTTTCTGCGGGCGAATGTCGACGTGTTTGCGTGGCAACCGTCTGACATCCCCGGTGTTCCCAGGAAAGTAATTGAGCACCACCTTGCCGTTTGTCCTCATGCGCGGCCCGTCAAGCAGAAGGTCAGGAAGCAAGCAGTGGAGCGCCAAGAGTTCATTGCAGAAGAGATCAAGAAGTTGGAAGCAGCAGGCCTTGTCAGAGGAGTGCTCCATCCTACGTCGTTGGCCAATCCTGTAGTCGTGCGCAAGGCGAACGGGAAATGGAGACTTTGTATCGATTTTACCGATGTTAACAAAGCTTGTCCCAAAGACCCATTTCCTTTGCCGCGCATTGACCAGATTGTTGACTCCACAGCCGGATGTGATTTGCTTTCATTTCTTGATGCATACTCAGGATACCATCAGATCTTCATGGCAGAAGAGGATGAGGAGAAGACCGCATTCATTACTCCATGTGGCACGTACTGTTTCATACGGATGCCTTTCGGATTAAAAAATGTTGGCTCAACATTTGCAAGAGTAGTCCATGTCGCTCTTGAGCCACAAATACACAGGAATGTGGAAGCCTACATGGATGACATAATGGTCAAGAGCAAGGACAAGGCAACTCTGATCCAAGATTTAGACGAGACCTTTGCAAATCTGCGCAAGATTAGCCTCAAGCTCAACCCCGAGAAGTGTGTGTTTGGAGTCCCCTCCGGCAAGCTTCTCGGGTTCTTCGTGTCTCAGCGGGGAATTGAAGCCAATCCCGACAAGATCAAGGCCATTGAGCAGATTGAAGCACCAAAGCGCGTCAAGGATGTACAAAGACTTGCCGGTTGCGTGGCTGCTCTCAGCAGGTTTATCTCTAGGTCTGCTAAGCGCGCCCTGCCATTTTTCAAATTATTGAAAAAGGCAGGTCCAGTGAAATGGACTCCGGAAGCGGAGGCTGCGCTGCAAGACTTGAAGAGATACCTGTCCTCCCCTCCAATACTTGTCGCACCTAAACCACAAGAGAAGTTGCTGCTGTATATAGCAGCAACCAATCAAGTGGTTAGTGCTGCGTTAGTAGCGGAGAGGGAGGCAGATGACGAGCCAGCAACCACGGCGGGCACATCCAGCGACAAGCAGGGGGCTTCCCCAACAAGCTCTGGTCCCGACAAGGATGGATCTGCACAGACGCGCGAGGAGATACAGAAGAAAATGGTGCAGCGCCCAGTTTACTTTGTCAGTTCCCTTCTGCAGGGGGCTAGGTCAAGGTACTCTGGCGTGCAGAAATTGCTTTTCGGCCTTCTCATGGCCTCGAGAAAGCTGCGCCATTACTTCCAAGCACATGAGGTCACAGTTGTCACTCGCTTTCCGCTGAAGAGGATACTACAGAATCCAGAAGCGACAGGCAGGATTGTTGAGTGGGCACTGGAACTGTCAAGCTTTGGCCTCAAGTTTGAAAGTATTTCAACTATCCAAAGCAGAGCATTGGCAGAATTCATAGCAGAATGGACGCCAACACCAGATGAAGAAATTCCAGAAACGAGCATCCCCGTCAAGGAAACAAGCAAAGAGTGGCTGATGTACTTTAATGGTGCCTTTTCGCTGCAAGGCGCCGGCGCTGGCGTGCTGCTTGTCGCACCCACCGGAGAGCACCTCAAGTACGTAGTCCAGATGCACTTTCCCAAGGAGCAAGCAACTAACAATACTGCAGAGTATGAAGGCTTGCTTGCCGACCTCAAGATCGCGGCAGACCTTGGGATCAAGAAGCTCATTGTCAGGGGTGACTCGCAGCTTGTCGTCCGCCAAGTGAACAAGAGCTATCAAAGTCCGTTGATGGAAGCCTACGTCGACGAAGTGAGAAAGCTAGAAGAGCACTTTGACGGCCTACAGATGGAGCATGTTCCAAGAGCTCAGAAGGCTATTGCTGATGGCCTGTCAAAGTGCGCCGCACTTAAGTTACCTGTGGAACCAGGGATCTTTGTGCTCAAGGTGACTCAACCGTCCGTAACGCCATCAACTGGACAGAGCAAGAAGAGGAAGTTGATTTCTGGTGACTATTTTCCGGCAGAGCTTCCCGAAGCCGCCGCCAAGAAGGTCCCTAAGATCAACGCCAAAGGTGCTGAGGAGCAGTCTGCTCCTGCAAGCCCTAGGGTTTGTTCCATTGAAGCAGAAGCTCCCGACAAGTTTTGCTCCGGCAAGCTTGCCGGGGAACGTCAAGCTCCGGCAGAGCCGCAGGTTCTCGCCGTAGAAGCGGATGTTCCTGCAGCAGCAGATTTGCCTTTAGTCCTTGTTGTCGAGCCACAAGCTCCGGCATGGGCGCAGCAGATTCCCCGTTTCCGGCAGACAGGAGAACTTCCCGAAGAGCAAGAAGAAGCGGAAAGAGTAGCCCGGCAGTCAAGTATGTACCAGTTTGTCGACAAGACACTGTACTGAAGAAGACTCAACGGTGTGAAATTGAAGTGTATTCACCGGGAAGACGGACAAAAGCTGTTGGCAGAGATACATGGAGGCATATGTGGTCACCACATTGGCGCAAGAGCACTTGTCGGCAAAGCGTTCCGGCAAGGTTTCTTTTGGCCGACAGCCCTCCAGGATGCAACTGCACAAGTAACCAAGTGTGAAGCGTGCCAGTTCCATTCCAAGAAGATACACCAACCAGCTCAAGCTCTCCAGACGATCCCTTTATCCTGGCCATTTTCGGTCTGGGGGCTCGACATCGTCGGCCCCTTTCCCCGAGCAATCCGGGGCTTTGAGTACTTGTACGTTGCAATCGACAAGTTCACAAAGTGGCCGGAAGTGGAACCAGTGAGGAAGGTGACAGCACAATCAGCAGTCAAGTTCTTCAGGTCGATTGTTTGCCGCTTCGGGATCCCTAACAGGATAATCACCGACAACGGTACGCAATTCACGAGCCGCACCTTCATGCAGTACGTCCAAGATCTTGGCGCCAAGGTCTGCTTCGCTTCTGTTGCTCACCCGAGAAGCAACGGTCAAGCGGAGAGGGCAAATGCTGAAGTGCTATGAGGGCTCAAGACCAGAACTTTCGACAGGCTGCACAAGTGCGGAAAAAACTGGATCGAGGAGCTGCCGGTGGCTCTTTGGTCGATCAGGACGACGCCAAATCGAGCCACTGGCCAGACACCTTTCGCTCTAGTATATGGAGCAGAGGCAGTTCTCCCCACAGAACTCGTATACGGGTCACCTCGAGTGCTCGCTTATGATGAGCTTGAGCAAGAGCAGCTGCGACAAGATGACGCGCTGCTCCTTGAGGAAGACCGTGTTCAGGCTGCTGTACAAGCTGCTCGCTACCAGCAAGCTTTGCGCCGCTACCATAGCCGCAAAGTTAATGCCAGAAGTTTCGAGGAAGGCGACCTTGTTCTTCGGCGTGTTCAGTCCGCCAAGAATTCCAACAAGTTGACACCAAAGTGGGAAGGCCCTTACCGGGTGAAACGAGTCACTAGGCCTGGCGCTGTCCGCCTTGAGACCGAAGATGCCATTCCGGTGAGCAACTCCTAGAATATTGAGCATCTTCGTAAGTTTTACCCGTAAGGCGCGGTTGCCGAAACCTGTTCCGGCAACCACCTTTTGTACAAGTCTTGCCGCTGTTGCATGTAATCCTTTGTACAAAGCCGGGCGCAGACCCCGTGCATAAGCAAAGCTCATGTGCTCCGCACATCTTGTCAATTTCATGCTTTCTATTTTTTGCATGTGTTATCTGACACTTTGTGCAGCACCTACTCCCCGGTAAGCAACAACGAGCCGTAAGGCTCCAAATCTTTATTTTCTCTTCTTTCTATTTTCTAAAGGAAAGGAAGGTTCCCTCGCCCACAAGTTTACCGGGGGAAAGGAGAAGATAATGGCATCGTTCAAGAAAGTTTCGCCTTACCGGGAAGCAAACGACAGAAAAGCTAAGTTGCCAAAGTTTGAGCAATTAGATTTTTTAAATTTTTAAGTTATCTCCCTTGAACGACCGCACTTTGTATGGAAAACCTGTGCGCGGAGGAACCAACTCGTAGCTAGTTGCGCCCTTACTTTGTTTCGAGTCCTCTCAACAACTTAAGTGAGCTGCGACTAGTTGCGACAAGGTTTCTTATCGGTAGCAACACCGCCAGCAGGCTGCTGACGTCCCGCACTCAGCGCTCGCGGCCAAGGTGCCTGCACCGGCAAGTTCCCTAAAAGCGTAGGGCAAAAACATACAAAGGGAGGAATCAAGTAAAGGGAATAACATTGCAATCATTACCCAGAATAGAGCTATATTACAAGATAGCTTGTCGCGGCTCTAACGGATTATTTTCATAACATGATAAACAGCGACAAGGAAAGAAGAAATAGGTGGCCTAGTCTACGCGATCGCCTTCGATCCTCTTGATCCCGCTCACCTTGTCCACAATGGGTGCGACAAGGGTCTTGAGTGCCTCCAAATCAGCATCCGGCGGCAGGGTCCTAAGGACGTTGGTGAGGTTGAGGCCCGGATTGCGGAAGGCCACCTTCACCAACACTTTTTGAAGAGCTCCCACGCAGATCTTGCGCGACTCGTCGGCCAGCTGCCTTGGGATCCTCTCCCAGAGTCGCTGGAGGGCCGTCGCCACGCCTTTGAAGAACAAGATGAGCTTGGCGCTGGGTTGGAAGTTCTCGCCGGAGGGATACCCGAGGTCCTCCAACCCCAGCTGCGCCAGCTCCCTGTCAATGTCTGCGGCAACATTCACAAGACTCTCCGTCCAGTGCTCCACAGTCTCCTTGAAGGCATTCTGGGCGGCGGCAGCACTCTCCAGCAGCGCCTTGTCGGCCTTGATCTCCTCCTTCAAGGCCACCTCCTTCTCCTTGGCGCCGTCCACCGTCTTGGTCAAAGTAGTCAGCTTCAACTCAAGATCCGCGTTGGAGTCCTTGGCGGCGCTAAGCTCTTTGCCCTCCTCGGCGAGATCGGCCTCTAGCTGCGCCACCTTCGTCTCCAGCTCCTTCTTGGCGGCCTTGGCGGCGGCGGCAGCATCCTCTGCTTGCTTGAGGGCTCCACCGAGTTTTTCCTCGCGCACGGCAAGCTCCTCCTCGTGGGCGTCAAGATTGACCTTCCACTGCGCCAGCTCGCCCTCCTCCGCGGATAGCTTCACAGCGGCAAGCCGCTGTTGCTCTTCGACTTCGGCCTTCTCGAGGAAGAAGACCTTCTGCGCTTCGGCAAGTTGCTCTCGCTCCTCTGCCAAGGACCGGAGAGCTTCCTGGTGGAGACCCCGGAGCTCCTCCGCGCGCTTCTCGATGTCTGCCCCCGCCTTCGCGGCAAGCGCCTTGCGGGATTCCAGCTTGGCTTGCCGCGTGCGGTAGAGCGACGCCAGCTTCCGCAGCAGCCACTCCTCCTCAGACTCGTTGCTGCTGCTGCTGCTTGGCGCGTCAACCAGCGTCAACCCAGCGGAGGCGAGAACTTCTCCCTCGAAGCTCTCCCCTTCAACCGGCCCTGGAGCTTGACGCCCAGGGGAGGTTGATGAAGACGCCTTCGCCGGCCTTCAAGTAGATGCCTGGCTGGGGCTCTTCGGAGCCTGGCGCTGCGGCAGCGGCGGACGGGTCGGCGGTCGACGTAGCGCCCGGCGCTCCTGCGGCCTCAGGGCCGTCAGTGCGATCGCCAGACCCCTCGCCAGTTGCTGCGGCGGCAGCCTTGGCGGCCTCTGCGCTGGCGGGATCGCCAGCACCGGCCGCTTCGTCGACGGCAACCTCGGTCTCCATCTGCTCCGCAGCAGATGGGTCTGACGGCCGGAAAAGGGAGAAGAGTCAAGCAAATATTCAACAAGAAGAAGATCAAAAGAAGAAGAACCCAAGGGAAGTTTTGAAGCAAGAGGATTACCTATACCGGGTTCTCCAGTCGTGGTCTCCGCCGTCGGGGGGCCGCTGGTGCTGTCCCTTGCCGGAGAACCCTCCCTTGCCGGAGACTTCTCCCTTACCGGAAAGCTCTCCCTTGCCGGAGGACTCTCCATTGGCTCCTGGTGGGGCTGCTCTGCTCCTACATAGACCAGCAGTCAGATATCAGCAAAGATAGAGTATCCATGCGCGCCTCACAGCGGAAAGCAAACCAGATACTTACGCTGGGGGCTGCTCTGGAGAAAAGTTGCCGGGTCCGGCAAGGCTGTCTCGGGTGCACCCCCCACTGTCGCCGTGGGTTCATCCTCGATGATAATCACCGGGGCCTTGGCTCTCTTCGCTGCTATCTGGGCCAGAGTCCTAAAAAGCAATAAGTTCAGAGTAAAGCAAGTGAGATACAAGACAAAACAGCAAAAATCGAAGAACTACAAGTACAACAAGAGGATCTTACTCTTCTTCTTCTTCCTCGTCGGAGCTGAACGCGGAGAAGTCGAAGTCCGGCTCATGTCCGGCGCGAGGAGGCGGAGGAGTGGCTTCCCTTGACCGCTTGGCCGGAACAGTGGCGGTGGTCTGCGACGACCCCGCTCCAGCTGTCGTCGCGGCATGAGAAGCGGCAGGAGCAGAAGCGGTGGTCCGGGAGGACCCCGCTCCAGTTGCCGCTGCAGCGTGAGATGCTCCCGCGGCAACGGTGCTTGCCGCGGTGGAGCGTGTCGCGCGGCGCGGCAGCTGTTGACTCGTCTGCCGCTCCGCTACCTCCCCGGCCTTGCGGAGGCGCCTTCTTGGTGGAGATGGAGGCTCTGCTTGCGGCGAGCTGTCTGAAGATGAGGTGGAAGACGAGTTGATCTCCAGTGAGCCGCTCGTATCCTTGGCGGGCTCGCTCGACCCGGCGCCATGCCCGGCAAGTTCTTTCTCGCCGACGCGCTCCTCTCGCTCGGCACGGCTTCCCGCCTCTGCTGCATCTGCCTCCTCCACGGTGAATCCAAATTCGCCCGCGGCTGCGGCTGCCGCCGCCTCTTCCAGCCTGGTGGCGATGCGTGTCATCTCCTCATCGGTGGTGTCGCGGGTAAGGCTGTCCTTCTCGTCGGGACGGATCGGCACTTCTACCAAGCCATCGAAGAATTGCTGCACGACGTCGTCCGTAGGCTCTTGCCAAGTTGGGACAATCCCGTGCGAGTCGCACTGCGGCATCATTGCCCGGATGCGGTCGAGCGAGGAATTGTTGCGCAGCGGAACGACACCCCCCGGCAACCTGAAGACTTTGGGATGTTGGGGGTCATACTTGAACAGCTCCTGGAGCATCGCGTTGAGCTCCAGAACAGTGAAGTTGAAGTTGAGGCGCGGCCGCAGCCTCATGATATCCGCCGCATTCTTGAACTCCCAGGCGGGTCTTCCTCGTTCCTGCAGAGGGGCG
This sequence comes from Triticum urartu, assembly GCF_003073215.2. Taxonomy (NCBI): domain Eukaryota; kingdom Viridiplantae; phylum Streptophyta; class Magnoliopsida; order Poales; family Poaceae; genus Triticum; species Triticum urartu. The sequence continues at coordinate 47,096,706 of NC_053023.1, forward strand.
ATGCGGCAGCGAAGGAAATCTGCGCCAATAGCGCCTACAGTGAGCCCGGCAAGCCTGAGGCGTAGGATCCGGGTGACAGCAATCTTCAACCTGTCGTCTTCCGGGGCCACATCACTCCAGTCGCTGCCGCGTGCTACTGGGGTTTGGCGCCGGGTGGTAAACGGCTGCGGGTTCTCCTCGTCAATCCAGCACCAGTCTGCTCTCCATTCCTCCCACTTGCCACGGAACTCTCCCTCCAGATAAGTTTCCTTCTTGCCGGCCCTTGAGATCCAGGCGATTCCGCCGGATAAAGGCTCTCCTCTCTCTACCCGGGGTATAAAGAAATGGCGAAAGAGGGCTACATTGGGATGGACTCCGACAAAGTTTCTGCAGAGATGCGCGAAAACTGCCATGGTCAGAACGGCATTGGGGGTGAAGTCAAGGAGGTGGAACCCGTAGGTGTTCATGATATCGCAGAAGAATTCAGAGAAGGGCGGGCAGAGCCCGCAGTAGAAGAACAAGGCAAAGAAAGGGTATCCGTTCGGCGCCTTCTTCCAAGCGGCGGCGGGAAGTACCTTCGTGCGCGGGTGCGCCCGCGTCTCCGTCAACCAGAAGAGGTAGTAGTTCTCCCTCAGCTCCTTCGCGGCGAGCTTGGGGGGGAAGACTGCCCGCTCCTTCCACAGCGCTGCAAGCCGCTGCGCCTCGGTCAACTTCACAACCTTCCCCTTGTCGGCTTTTGGAGCCATGGCGGAAGTGGTGGAGAAGGTCGACGGCGTTGGTGGTGCTGGTGGCGATGGGGGGCGGAGCGCTGCTCTCTTTCGACTTTGGGAAGACAAGGGAGCAGCGGAGATTTCCGAGATTGAAGCAGCAACTGGCAAATGGGCGAACTACCCCTGTTTCCTCTGCTTATAAAGAGGGAGGGGGCGGACGTTCCGCATTTTCGAATAAAGAAACCCCCCACGATCTCTCCCACGACACCGCATTCAACGCGTGCCATTCGGGGAGGGCGCGGTGGATGCGGAGAGAGATACGGCGTAACCTAGGCCGCGCGTGCCCATGCTCTGTTTTGGGCCTGGCCCAACAGCGCTCGGCAACGTGTATGGCCCAGGCCCGGGGGCTCCTGTCGGTGTACTAGAGTAGGGGTACCCTAGTATCCCGAACTTGTGCACGGGCAGTCGCAGCATCCCGCGGCAAGGCTTGCCGGGTGACCGCCAAGGTCCTCCGTGGTTCCTTTGGAGCCATTCAAGAACAAAGTATCCAAGTCAAGACCCCGGCAAGAGGAGCTTGCCGGGAAGGCCAACCAAGGCACCTCAAGACCCCGGCAAGAGGAGCTTGCCGGGAAGGCCACCCAAGGCATCTCAAGGAACTTGCCGCGGCGTGCCACACGTCCCGACAAGACCCGGTGAGCGACAAGCTCCCGGACGCGACAAGACAACGACCGTGGCAAGGCGCTTGCCGTGGCAAGCCACCACTCTGTGCCCGCGCTCCAGCACATCCACCAACGTGTCGCTCTGGGACCCTTCCAGGCGTGCGTGGCGGGCGGCTGTGCAGCCAGCGGTGAGCGGTGGCAAGCGGCGCTGACAAGATTGCCATCGTGGCGAGCGGTGGCGTCCCTGACGGTCTCTTTTACACTGTTTAGGCGACGCAGACGGGCATTTAATGCCCTTGTCCCCTGCCGTCAGGGTTAGGTATGATACACTGTAGCAGGTAGCTGTACCAACCGCAGCACCTTTTTCATTTTTACCCTTTGTCTCCGTTGCCACCTGTCGGTGACCCCTTGAGCATATAAAAGGAGGCCCACGCGCAACGTTGGAGGGGTTCGGGAAAAAACAGAACACTGACGCTCGGTCTCGTTAGCTGCTGGTGTGTACTGTAGCACTCCGCGCTCCCGATCAAGAACTCAATACAAACCACAAAGCAGGAGTAGAGTTTTACGCATCCGTGCGGCCCGAACCTGGGTAACTGCTCGTGTGTTTCGCCTCGATCTACTCTTTGCACGACCTCCGCCCCCGCCGAACCGAAAGGGACTCGGCCCGCCGGTCCCATAGGTGTTCGTGGATCAGTCCCCTGGCAGATGCGGGCGGGATTGGGAACAAGAAACATCACACACAGTCGAAACACAATAACCGTGTGCTATCAAACAGAAAAATGCTGCAGGAGGGTAGATATTTTTCAGAGGGGAAGCCTCGTGCCCTCGTGGAGCCCAATGTACTTTGCGGATGTGTGCGTGACAAGGGCACCGGCTTGGCACATGGTTAGTTTGTGTGAATCGTGTCTATTGCGTCATCTGACTTGTCTAATGTTCATAAATTTGGCGAAAAATGATGCGGGAGAGGGTCAGAACACGAACATGCTTGCATGTGGACCAAATTTATGTATGAAAAGGGTGGTTTGATGTTCAAATACCAAATGCAATTTCGATGTGGCACCTATCTCGCAAAGCACACGGTATTGCTTCCCCCCCCCTCGTGTCGGCAAGAAGGGAATCCTAAGCTATGAATGCATGCCCCCCTAACCGAGGTTCACCTAGCAAAGTGGGAAGTAGCTAGAAGCCCCCTCCCCCTCATGTCGGCACGAAGGGAATCCTAAGCTATGAATGCATGCCCCCCTAACCGAGGTTCACCTAGCAAAGTGGGAAGTAGCTAGAAGCCCCCTCCCCCTCATGTCGGCACGAAGGGAATCCTAAGCTATGAATGCATGCCCCCCTAACCGAGGTTCACCTAGCAAAGTGGGAAGTAGCTAGAAGCCCCCTCCCCCTCATGTCGGCACGAAGGGAATCCTAAGCTATGAATGCATGCCCCCCTAACCGAGGTTCACCTAGCAAAGTGGGAAGTAGCTAGAAGCCCCCTCCCCCTCATGTCGGCACGAAGGGAATCCTAAGCTATGAATGCATGCCCCCCTAACCGAGGTTCACCTAGCAAAGTGGGAAGTAGCTAGAAGCCCCCTCCCCCTCATGTCGGCACGAAGGGAATCCTAAGCTATGAATGCATGCCCCCCCCCCAATAGAGGTTCACCTAGCAAAGTGCGAAGTAGCAGCCCCCCCCCTACATACACACACACACTTTCAGTCAGCGGGCCAGAGAGGCATCTCACCAAGATGGATCATAAATGGACCAAGAATAATCCACCTTGGTCGTACAACCTCTCCCTTGTTGTTGGTCAAAGTGATGGCCATCCATGCTACCCCGGAGATGGTCTAGCTCGCCAATAATCATGCAAGTAGCTAGTCCCTGAAGACAACCACTGCATGCATGTGGCCCAAACATATATATGTATGGAGAGGAGTGTTTTTAAATACACAGTGGAACAACTTTGATGTGGCACCGTGATTTCGAACTAGAAATCCCCACAATGAGTGAGGGTTATTAGGTTGACGATGCATATGTATGTTACACCACACTTCAAGCCAACGACGGGGATTCATCCATGCGTGCGTGCATAGTACATGCACTCAAACTTAATTAGGTCTGAATCTCACCATGACCTATACTACGATAACACGATCCAAAGGAAGAATCCGCCATGGTAACCAATCTTGCTGTCAGTCAAGGTGATCATGGATGTCCATGCGGGCCCACAAATATATAGGCTTGTCGCCGATAACCACGCGAGGGAGTGTACCATTCGAAGACAACCACTACATGCATATGTATGGAGGTGATGCATGCATGCATGTTTGAATACCATTTCACAACATTTCTGTAGCACATGCATCGAAAATCGTACAGTCCCCACACAGAGCGAGATCGGTTCATGACGTGTCGTTGTACTAGCCACTTCGACTCGATGGGAGGGATTCATGCGTACACATGCATGTGTGTGTGCTCAAACTATATCATATCATCCCAGAGCATGACCTATATATATACCATATTATAAGCAAAAAAATAATCCCTCCTAAGTCAAATTAACCTCTCTCGTTGTCAGGCAAAAAGTAGTGATGGACCAAGCAGGCCCACAGATGGAAAGCACCGATATCACTGATAACTACTTAAGTGGGTGCGAGAGGACAACCACCATCCCTTTGCATGTGGGCCAAACATATGTTGAATACCCAAAATGCACAACTTTGATGTGCCACATGCCTAAAAAACCGTAAAGCCCCCACACAGAGCGAGGTTCATGAAGCGTACTACATCTGATGGTCCCCTTCCCCCTCTTCAACGCATACTATATGCTCCTACCGTAATACAACCCAAAAAGAATCCTCCTCGATGGTGAAATTAATTAACCTCTCCCGATGTAGGTCAAAGTGATGCATGCATCGATGATGGCCTCGTGGGCCCATAGATGGAAGCGTCACATGTGAGTGTCCTAGCTAGGATAACCACCGCCTGCATGCATGTGGGCCAAAGAGGTGTTGTGTGATGTTTGAATAGCCAATTTCACAACTTTGATGTGGCACATGCCTCAGAAACCGGAAAGTCCCGACGCTGAGTGAGGTGTACTTGTTCACGGACGCGTATGTATAGTATATATGCTAGTCCCCTCCCACCCCTTCGACGCATACTATATACCACCATAACACAAACAAAAAAGATTCTACCTTTCTGATCAAATTAACCTCACTACCAGTAGTTCGTCAAAGTGATGGACGATGACCTCGCGGGCCCACATAAAGTGTCACACGTGAGTATCGAGTGTCATGTAGGATAACCATCGACTGCATGTGGCCAAAACATGTATGTATGAAAGGGTTGTGTAATGTTTTAACTAACGAATTCACAACTCTGATGTGGCACCTGCCTAACAAAACGGCCAACCCACATGGTGGCTCACAACTTGTAGTGTACTGCGAGCCACCCGCCACCCCCCAGATGCACACACCCACACACACACACCACGAATCCACCGCAACTATGATGCATGTTAAATTATCCCGTGGTGAACATATGTCACCAAAGGAGGATTGATTTTCTATGGGTATAATGTGCAAAAATCAAATTTGAGCTACATGCACACGTGACAGTGCACCTAAATGGATTGCAAAAACACATGTGTCTCACTGGGTGCATGTTTTACTCCCCGTGCAAGAAATTTCAAACATTGAGAATCTTGATTTTGAAATTCTAGTACATCCAAAAATTATTTGAAGTTCATGAAACTTATTGTGTTGTCATATGGGCACCAATACAAAGTGGCATTATACTTTATTTTTGTCAAATTTGAGACCAGTTTTGATGTAATCTTTATCTAATTACAAACGGTAGATTATTAATAATATAATTGGAAACCAATATCCCAAACGGATTATTTATTCGAACCATGAGCGTTAGACCAACAATGGATACGTGAAATGCTTCGGTTAAGCAATAAAGCAACAGCATTGATCATCCAAATAGAAAAACAATATATGTGCCGCCACGCGACCCGTGTGCCGTGCGAGCAGGGCTGAGTTGACGGGACGCATGCGAGCAGTCCACCGCGCAGGCAGATCGGGAGGCGTGCGTGCAGGTGTTTGAATTGACAGAGGCGTGCTCGCTGCGCAGTATCATCGGGAGGCGTGCGAGTAGCTATGTGAAAAAGGAATAAAAAAGCCAAGGTATAATAGTTAGTACCATCTTGTAAACCTCAGTGCTTCCCATTGTTTCCATGCAACACATATAAGGTAGTTAGTCATCAGGTTAAGTAAAGGTTCGCATGCTATCAGTGAAATATGTTGATGCTAAATAAGCACATTGCAGATTCATTAGATTAATTCAAGCCACGTGGAAAACACATTTATACAAACCAAGCATGATGAAAAACTAGGAAATATAGCACTTATATATGTTTCTCATGTATTAAGTGCAGCCAAATTCGATTTATTCCTCACATGGTATACAATAACAGAATGCATCCACAACAATTGAACATCGCATTGCAAAATTGAACCAAGCAGTTAACTAAACACCACAACAAATGAACCAAACATTGACTGAGCACCACATTGCACAATATAACATACTCCTAATAGAAGATCAGACAGTTAACCAAACCAAGCATGCTTAACAACTTGGAAATATAGCAATTGTATTTGTTTCTCATGTATTTAGTACAGCCAAATTCGATTTATTTCTCACGTGGTATACAATAACAAAATGCAGCCACAACAATTGAACATTGCATTGCAGAATTGAACCAAGTAGTTAACTAAACACCACAACAAATGAACCAAACATTAACTGAGCACCACATTGCACAATATAAGATACTCCTAATAGAAGATCAGACAGTTAACCAAACCAAGCATGCTTAACAACTTGGAAATATAGCAATTGTATTTGTTTCTCATGTATTTAGTACAGCCAAATTCGATTTATTTCTCACATGGTATACAATAACATAATGCACCGACAACAATTGAACATCGCATTGCAGAATTGAAGCAACCAGTTAACCAAACACCACAACAAATGAACCAAATATTAACTGAGCACCACATTGCATAATATAACATACTCCTAATAGAAGATCGGACAGTTAACCAAGCATGCTTCACAACTTGGAAAAGGACATGGAAGAGGGAGAGGCATTCGCATCGTGGGTGCCCTCGTCGTAGTGGTGAGTTTCCTGAGCTGCTCCGGGCACCAACCTGCTGGCTCTCGAGATGAGGTAAGCACGTGCACGCTGAGAAAACACCTCGTAGTCTTTGTCGAAGGCACCGATGGTGGCCTCGAGAAAACACCATGAACTGTCATTTAAAGCGGCCAACCGCGTCGCGGCGTTGGTGCGCGAAGCATCGAAGGTGGCCTCGATGGCGAGGTGCTCCTCCAAGATCTGGGGGTCGGCACAAATGGAAGCCATTGTGACCTCATCCGCGCGTGTGGCCACGATTTACTACTCCACTGCCAAATGCTCCTTGAGATCCTGGCTATACTGTGTGCACCATGGCTTAGGGCGGCGCTTATTTGGTGGAGGGGTCGGTGATTTGGGTGGAAGGTCTTGCACTCGCGCCGGCGGTCGGGGCATGTGGGATGTGAAAGGAGGAGGAGGATGGGGGTCGGGTGTGGATTACCTGCCTGGACAGGCGAGGCCGAGCAGCGTGAAGGAGGGTCGCCGGCGAGGAGGCGGCGCTACAAGCAAGGAGTGAAGGTTTGAACTTGTAAAGGAAGGCAGAAATAGGGGAAATGTGGCTTTTGGTAAGGGGGATGTGGCGGGGAGGTAGATATTTCCGCGGAAGCCGAAAATTTGGAATCGCTTTAGCAAAAAAACTAGCGCACAAAGTGTCATCAAACACGGTCCCTTATTCAGAGCGGGTTCTGTACTATAGCCGTCACACCTTCTCACGTAAGCCGTATGCGTACTACACTCCGACGGTGCTCCAAGATATTTTGTGTTGCATCTCACATGGTTGGTTATAATAAACTGTGTGGGATCTACTTGCTTTTTTGTCTTGATTTGAATTATATAATGGGGTCACAACGGCAATGGACAGTGTTTGAATTGCTAGACCTTTTATCTGCAGTGAACATGCAACTATATGTGTGTCATAAAAGAATTGGAATTATTCAGGGTTCGTTTGGACATTTTTATTCATTAACTGAGTTTTCAATGCATTTATGTGCATAATTCAAATTTGAACTACATGCACATGTTCCAGTGCATATAAATTGGTTGAAAAATAAAATATTTGTCCTTGGGTGCATGCTTAGGTCCCATGCAAGAAATGGGAATAAATGTCAAACACCCTGCCACCGTCACTCGGCCGCAAACATTGAGATACCTGGTTTTTAAATTCTAGTAAATCTGATACTCGTTTGAAATTCATGAAACTTGGTATGCTATCATGGAGCGGCATCAACATGTTGTGGTATTTTTTTGTCCCATTTGGGGCAGGTTTTGTTATACGCTTCTCACAAACCGGAGCTTCTCACAACAAGCATGATGGTTTCGGTAGGGAACCTCCCACCTTTGGGGACGAAATGATATCCATTGTCTCTTATTGCCTTCAAAAAATTTCTCGTGTCAACATAGAACAACAGGAGTGTTGTGTCAATTTTTGTGATTTTTTGGGGTTCCTTTGGACATTTTTATGCATTAACTGAGTTTTCAATGCATTTATGTACATAATTCGAATTTGAACTACATGCACATGCTCTAGTGCATATAAATTGGTTGAAAATCAAATCTTTGTCCTTGGGTGCATGCTTAGGTCCCATGCAAGAAATGGGAATGAATGTCAAACACCCTGCCACCGTCACTCGGCCACAAACATTGAGATACCTGGTTTTTAAATTCTAGTAAATCCAAAACTCGTCTGAAATTCATGAAACTTGGCATGCTATCATGGAGCGGCATCAACATGTCGTGGTAAATTTTTTGTCCCATTTGGGGCAGGTTTGAGTATATGCTTCTCACAAACCAGAGCTTCTCACAACAAGCTTGATGGTTTCGGTATGGAACGTCCCACCTTTGGGGACGAAACGATATCCGTTGCCTCTTATTGCTTTTAAAAAGTTTCTAGTGCCAACATAGAAAAACATGAGTGTTGTGTTAAGTTTTGGAAATTTTTGGGGTTTGTTTGGACATTTTTATACATTAACTGGGTTTTCAAGGCATTTTATGTGCATAATTCAAATTTGAAATACATGCACATGCTCCAGTGCATATAAATTGGTTGAAAAATCAAATATGGGTCCTTGGGTTGCCGGCACCAGGGCACTGTTGATTGCCATGCAAGAAATGGGAATGAATTTCAAACACCAGGGCACTGTTGATTGCCGGCAAAACGTTGAGATACCTGGTTTTTAAATTCTAGTATCCAAAACTCGCCTGAAATTCATGAAACTTGGCATGGTATCATGGAGCGGCATCAACATGCCATGCTAAAAAATTTGTCCCATTTGAGGTAGGTTTGGGTATAAGCTTCTCACAAACCAGAGCTTCTCACAACAAGCCTAATGGTTTTGGTACGGGACGTGCCACCTTTGGGGACGAATCGATATCCATTGCCTCTTATTGCTTTCAAAAAATTTCTAGTGCCAACATAAAACAACAGGAGTGTTGTGTTAAGTTTTGGAATTTTTCGGGGTTCGTTTGGACATTTTTATACATTAACTGGGTTTTGTAGGCATTTTATGCGCATAATTCAAATTTGAAATACATGCACATGCTCCAGTGCCTATAAATTGGTTGAAAAAACAAATCTGTGTCCTTGGGTGCATGCTTAGGTCCCATGCAAGAAATGGGAATGAATTTCAAAAACCAGGGCACTGTTGATTGCCGACAAAATGTTGAGATACCTGGTTTTTAAATTCTAGTAAATCCAAAACCCGTTTGAAATTCATGAAACTTGGCATGGTGTCATGGAGCGGCATCAACATGTCGTAGTAAAAAAAATCCCATTTGGGGCAGGTTTGGGTATAATCTTCTCACAAACCAGAGCTTCTCACAACAAGCCTGATGGTTTCGGAACGGAACGTGCCACCTTTGGGGACAATACAATATTCGTTGCCTCTTATTGCTTTCAAAAAATTTCTACTGCCAACATAGAACAACAGGAGTGTTGTGTTAAGTTTTGGAATTTTTTGGGGTTCGTTTGGACATTTTTATACATTAACTGGGTTTTCTAGGCATTTTACGTGCATAATTAAAATTTGAAATACATGCACATGCTCCAGTGCATATAAATTGGTTGAAAATTCAAATATGTGTCCTTGGGTGCATGCTTAGGTCCCGTGCAAGAAATTAGAATGGATTTCAAACACCAGGGGACTGTTGATTGCCAGTAAAATGTTGAGATACCTAGCTTTTAAATTCTAGTAAATACAAAACTCGTCTGAAATTCATGCAACTTGGCATGCTCTCATGGAATGGCACCCGACATGATGTGGTATTTTTCGTGTCCATTTTGAGAGAAGGTGCACTCGAATAACAGCCAACAAAGGCATTTCGAAAAATAGCTACCACTTTAATATCTCAAACATTTGTATAATTCAAACTATGTGTGTTTTGTTAACCATTCATGTGACCCCACGTGTCTTAGTTTTAATGGCTATAGGAGGTGCCGTGTGAACAGCTGCTTGACTGAACAGGAGGCGTGCGAGCGCGGTCCGGTGCGCAGGCTCGCCAGGAAGTGTGCATCTCTTCAACGCAGGATCTGTGCATCTCTTCAACGCAAACGTTTCAGATTACGGTATGCGAATTAAAGCCAGACCTCGGCGCTAAGCCAAGAGACACTGTGATTTGTCAAAATATGCAGCTAAAAATCAATAGCACTATCTATTTTTTGCAACTAAAATTCAGTAATTAAGCATAGATTTCATTCATAGAGATTAAGCAGTTGTTCTCGCCAGGAAGCGAGACAGCCTTGGACCGCCGCCCGCCTCACTGCCACTGGTATATATTAATGGCGCGGCCGAGCGGCCACACCCCCTCCCCCCCATCCTCGCCACACACACAATCCTCTCTCTCCACCCGCATCCTCGACGCCGCTCTGAGTCCTCAAAGCTGTCGGTGTATGAGGATGCCGCCAAAGCGCCCCATCGGAGGGAGTGGCAACGCCGAGGCTGCTGAAGCACTGGAGCACAGCGTGAATATGGAGACAGAGGTTTCTGTCGCCACTGACGAGGTGGAAAATGAGGCTGCCAACAAGCGGAGGTAGGTCGAGAAAGAACCGCAAGTGACTCCAGCAGGCCTAGACTTCATCAACAACCTCCCCGATGATATGTTGATAGTCATCATATCCCTCCTCCCAATCAAATATCAGGCGAGGACAGCCGCCCTTTCCTGGCGGTGGCATCCCCTATGGCCCCTCACCCATGTTGACCTCCTCAACGCCCACAAGCTCTGCCATGGCTATCGCCAAAGCTTGGATGCGTTCTACCAGATCCTCGGCAGTCACCATGGCCCAATCAAAGGCCTTATCACGGGCAAGTTCTGTTCCAGTGGCAAGGACCGAGCCAAGCTTCACGAGTGATTCCAATCCCCCGCCATAGATCAACTCGATGTTAGGACCCCGATTCTAAGTCACACCGATCTAGCATGTAACACATCATATCACTTTGCGGCCTCACGCACGGTATTCCCACTGGTGCCACCTTACCTGGCCCGAGACCATTTGCGCCTTTTGGCTCACGTATATGATAGTGTTGCTAGCATCCATATGACAGAGAACCCGGGCCGACATGACTAGTCGTGAACCCAAAGTGGCACTAACTTACAGGGACAGGCATACATGACCCAATCTCGAACGTGTCGGTCATCAACATGTGAATCCGGGTTGTAGCAACTGGGCTGACAGGACTCCGGGAACCCGGGCTGTAGCAGGTTAGCAGGACTCCAGAAATCACTGTGTGATATTTCCCTGAAGGGACAGACATGGCAGGTCACATGTCGGCCAGTCTAAGTGTTCCGGAGCAGTAGTAACTAGGCTAGCAGGACTCCGGTAAATCAGGCTGTAGCAGACTACCATGGCTCAGTGGAAGCACTAGACTACATTTCCCCATAAGAGAGGCTACCAATGATAAACAACTAGGTTGCCGGATCCCACACATACCAAGCATTTCAATCATACACACAATATGCCCGATATGTGTAAATACAACATGGCATCACAACAAAACTCTACAACTCAAAGTATTTATTCATTAGGCTCTGAAGAGCCAGATATTACAAACATGGGTCTGATGACCCAGCATTCAAGTCATACAAGCAACAAGCACATGCGGAAGCTTATCTTGTCTGAGTACAGACAACTACAAAAGAAAAAGGCTAAGAAGCCTGACTATCTACAAGACCCTACCGAGGGCACAAGATCGTATCTGAGGTAACAAGCTAAATGTCGAAGTCCACGTGGAACAACTAGTGAGACTGGAGTCTCTCTGCAAAACATAAATTAAGCAAACATGAGTACAAATGTACCCAGCAAGACTTACATCAGAGCTAACTACATCTATACTACTATATAGTATACCAATCTTGAATTGGACCTATAGCATCAATCGTAACCGTTGGTTTGTTAAATCAGATGGCTGGGAGCAGCAGGATTCACGATGAACAGTGACCGCAGCTGTCTCCACGGTGTTCTGGAACCATCACCTCACCCTTTCCAGATAAGAAGGCCCATACATGGTACCTCTTGGGCCATGTTGCAGACTAAGTAAATATGTGATGAGCCCAAGCAGATTGCAAGGAGAATGGGAATAACAGAAACAAAGTACGGATTTCAAATTCTTCTATGTCTCATAATTGTGGTCTTGCGTACTAATCTACCTCTGCTATACTTATATTCTGCATTCTTATACCAAAACAAAAAATATTCAGCATTCTTATACCAAAACAAAAAATACCATGAATCCATTAGCATGTATATGAACTTTTTCGTTTTGCCAAATTACTTCATTAATTTTAAGACATGCATTGCACGTGCATAAATACTAGTATGCATCAGTATCAACAAAGGGGGTGGTGGAGTTTGACCGCAGCAAGCCAACTTTGACTCGGTGGCTATCCTGAACTACGACTGCAAGTAACTCTTTTGAGGTGGCGCACACGAGTCCACATATTCACCATATCAATACACCACTATGGATCCGCTCCCGTCTCCCTACGAGAAGGCCATCCATAGCACTCACACTTATCTTGCGCATTTTAGAGTATCCACTTTCACTTGTCTATGAACTGTACAGGCAACCCAGAAGTCCTTTACCGCGGACATGGCTATTCGAATAGATGATGTGAACCCTGCAGGAGTGTACTTCTTCACACATGCTCTCGCCTCTTACCACCATGTACACGTCGTGTATCTCGGAAACCTTCAAGCGGAAGCCTGGCGAGGGAGTCGGCCATGACCTGACTAACCACACAAGTCTCTAGTCCAGGTTTATCGCCTATTCGGGTTCCATCCGCAAGGAGATCCGGCCGGGGTGTCGCTCACGGCCCCAAACAATGTGTACAGGGTTCCAAGCCCACAAAATGGGTGACGCTTGGTTCACCCGGCCATGGTGCCTAGTCTGTCCCAAGCCCACCTGTACCGGGTGCCACTTGGTAGACTACTAACACTACCTACAAACACTAGAAACTAGTTGCAACTCCTGGATAGAGATCAGGTTGATTAATAAGTCAAGAGAGCTTGGAGTGCCCGGAGCCCAATGTGTGGTAGTAACTGTTCATGGATCACAAACACAGGACTCAATTCCTAAGGATGGTTTCAGTGAGACAACCCACCATGTACTCCTACATGGCCTCTCACTGCTACCTTTACCAAATCGTGTTCACACACTTACCTCTCAATAGTAGGACATGTTCACCACATTCCAATTCATCCCTGATGAATCAGACCTGACTCAACTCTAAGCAGTAGCAGTCATGACAACAAGCATGAATGAGTAGGCACATCAGGGCTCAAACAACTCCTACTCATGCTAGTGGGTTTCATCTATTTACTGTGGCAATGACAGGTCATGCAAAGGAAAGGGGTTCAACTACCGCAGCATGTAACAGTTGAATCGTTGTTGTCCTAATGCAGTAAAAGAGAGCAGGAGCGAGAGAGTGGGGTTGTATCAGAATGAATAGGGGGTTTTTCTTGCCTGGCACTTCTGAAGATAGTATAGTTCTTGATCAGTGTCATTGATCTCATCGTCGGAACGTCGTCTACTGAGAGGGGACAATTACCGGCAAACAAGGAAGAACACAATCAATGCAATGCATAATATGATGCATGATCATGACATGGCAATATGCTGTGGCTGAGCTAATGCAACTAAGACCAGATGGGTTTGAGTCATTTTGAACCAAAGGTTCAACTCCAAACTCATCTTATGAATTTAAGTAATGCTTTATCATGTTTTGATATAAACAGCAGGGTTAAGTTGCTCTAACATGCATGAAACCAGTACAAATGGATAGATTAGATTTTTCTGATCATTTTTCATATATAATTCTTTGCATTTGGAGTTACGGATTAATTTCTATGATTTTTAGAAGTTTAAACATTTTTCTGGATTTTATAATTCATTTCTGAAATATAAAATCGCCAGCAAATGATTATGAGGTCAGCATGATGTAAGCCTAGCGTCAGCAGGTCAACTGGGATGCCCCTGGTCAAACCTGACTAGTGGGGTCCACTAATTAGTGAACCAGTGCTGGTTAGTGTCGCTGACAGGTGGGGTCGGGTCAACAGCCACGTCAGCAAGTCAGCACTGATGTGTGGGGTCGGTCAACGTGTGACATGGCCAGGTCAAACTGACCTGTGGGGCCCGTGTGGTTAGTTTAGTCTAAACAGGAGCTAAACCAGGGTTAATTAGGCAGCGGGCCCACATGTCATTGACCCAGGGGAGGTCAAACCCTGGTCAAATGAGTCAAACTCGCTGGCCACTCAACGCCGGCGAGGCCAGACGCGGCGAAGAACCTCGGATTTCCTCTACGGGGCACCATTCGAGGCGCCGTTGGGCTCTACAGGTAGCTGGCGCAACGGCGCGTCCGTTGGTGGCCGTAGTTGGGCCTGGGGTGGCCATAGTCGACGGCGGCGAGCTCGGTTGCGACCGCCGGAGTTCGGGTGGCCACGGGTTAGCTGCTGCAGCGTGCAAACGGGCAGGTGCTTGCGCTAGGAAAGCTCTACGGGATGCCGCGAACGCGTTGGAGTCGCCGGGGTAACCGGAGCTGCGTCGACGGCGAGCTGAGGCGGCGGCGTGCTACGATCTGCAAGGGGGCAACGGCTACGGCGAGAGACGGACCATGGGGTAAGGGGAAAACGGTGGTGGAGCTCAGAGCGGTGCCGTAGGGATGGTTAGCGGGCTCGGGGACGCTCGGGAGGCAGCGAATCGACGGTGGTGGTCTCCGGTGGCTGAGGTTGAAGACGAGGTTGGTGAGGCCATTGCAGACTTCCGACAATGCGTGGCTCGGAGGAGAGCTTCAGTTCGAGGAGACGGACCTCGTGGTCATGGTGACGAGGCAAGGCAATGGCTCTAGACGCGGTGGCAGCGAACGGCGGCGACGGTGGCTCTCTATCTCGCTTGGGAACGAGAGGTAGAGAAGGGGAGGAGGTCCAGGGAGAGAGGGGAAAGTGAGAGGGGATCGAGGGGGTCGCGTGGCGACGTCCAGGGCGAGGGGGAGCAGCTGCGTGGCTAGCAAGAGGTGGCCGCGGCTCGGCTGTGCGCACGCCACGTGCAACGCCAGTAGGCGTGAGGAAGACGACGCACGACGGGCTGGGCCTAGCAGGTCGGCTATCTACTGGGCTGCTAGTGGGCTGCCAGTAAGGCCGGGTTAGTTCTCTCTCTCTGTTTTGTTTCTATTTTCTATTTCTGACATTTGTTTTAATTTGGTTTTTGAACCAAACTAATTTTGTTGCTTCTAATAAATTCTGCAGGGACTAAAAGGATTATTCCAAAGCCCCTCAACAAAAATCAGAATTATTGGAGCAATAAAGTATTTAATAGTATTTATTTGCTCCAATTCAAAATACAATATGTGTTAATTCAACAATCCAAAATGTCATGCAAAAATGTGCATCACCTCTGGTTGCTGTTTCTAGCATTTTCCAAAAATGATGAACATTTTTGAAGGCCATTTGGGTTCACTAGAAAATATTTTAGTTGAACCTGGTGGATTCCTTTTTTGTGCTAGGGTTTGAACATCCCCCATTTCAAGTTTAAGCAAAATTTAAACATGATGCACACATGAAGGGCTAGCCTAGTGCATACCAGGACTAGGGATGTGACAACTTGCCCCCACTAAACAAGAATCTTGTCCCGAGATTCAAGACGTGAGGTAAGAGGAAAGGGGGTCACAAAACTATCATGATCTTCAGGATCCAACTTCCCTTCTCGAAGATGTTGATTCATTCCATCATCTTGGTTTTGACATCTTTGCCTTCGAGATCTTCACTTGACACAACAACGAAAAGAGAGGGAAACTCTACAGGATTCGCTCTTCACGAAGATCAAGCAAACCATGATCAACTCACGGAATGAGACGTTGAATCACCTCTTGAGCTGAGACACAAACACACTTCAAGAGGGATGGAAACAAACAGATGACGAATGTTCAAATTGGTTGGAAATGATTCCATGCTTAAATAAAATGGTGCATGGGTTCAAAGTAGCCAGGAAATAATTGCCATGATTCCATAACGGGGCACCTTAGGAAGGTGGCTCGTAAATTTATTCCCTTAGGTGGCAAAAAGAATTACTTTTGATACATAGATCATTGAAACTCTTCATACCAACCTGAGGCAATTCACAATTGATCGTTTGAAAGAATTCAAAAGAATGACATACTCAGTTTGGAGAGGAAACTGTGGTTATAGGGCAATTCGGCAAATGGAAGGCACATCTATTATATAATTAAAACAAGAGTCAAACAAGCCATCACGTTAATCCACATAGACTAAAAATATTTGATGCGTTGATCTAAATTACAAGGGCTAAGATTAAAAGATTTTAGGAGTTACGTACAACAATATGGAGGTGCATAAAAGTGTTCCGTTGACACGATCAATACATGGAGAGATAGGATTAATCGGATGTATATTTGGAATTGGTTTCCGGCAAGGATTACAATTAATACAAAAGTTATAAAAGTTAGGCAAGACCATGGTCACGTGTCATAATATTTTCTACATGTAAAAGTATCTCTAAGGGACATGTAGTGTGTAATGAGAGACCAACTAAAATATGCAGAAAAAAGAAAGAGATCAAGTAGAATAGAAGGAAAAAGGCTTTCCATAGTAACCGTGCATCACACGCACAGGTTACCAAAAAAGCTTAAATGGAAAAACATACTATTCTTATTTATATGCTCCAACAAGACATGAAAGTTCGAATTACATCATATTTTTATCATGGCTAATGCGAACCATAATTTGCCTCGGATCAGCTCTGACTCGGCAAAGCATGCTGGCAATCTCATCTGAGTTGGTGACGCTGCCGGCATCAACGTTGCAGTGGAAGTTTTCCATGTTTATGATAATTAGGAAGAACTTCATCAGGATCCCGGAGAAGGTGCCGCAATCCATCTGTCGTTTGGCATGATACTCCGGACCGGTGTCACCGTCTCCGTCTTCGGCGAACTTGGCGTCATGGCCATCGAGCAGACAGAAGCTAGAGCTCCTGCTGCAAGGCCACCAGCTCCAATGGGATTACAGGCACACTGGCTTGGACAACAATCGCTTCCACCGCAGGACAGCGCGATGAAGATGGAAGACGAATAAGAGCATGGGAATAAGATCGCTCGCAGCAGGTAGTGGGATCGCAAGGAAGGGCCACCCGCGTGCAGCTACTGTAGAGCAACCTGACTACGACAGCGGCCTGCTGCAACTGCCATGAACCGAAGTTTGCATGGTAATGGTTGTGTTGCGCTGCTTGAGGTAGAGCTGGAGGAGCAGCAGATGGCATAGCAGCACTACCGGTACCAGCTGCAGAGGCTACGTCCCAAGAGCACACCGAGATGGAAGACGAAAAGCGTTGGGGAAGATGGACAGCTAACGCCGTGACACCGACGCCTTTAGAGCCACCGGTACCGATGGGATCGCAGGCGCGTCTACTGGACCTGTAGCATGGGATAGACAGGCATGATTAATGTTTTTCCATGTCACGTAAGGTTGCATTGGACTTTTCTTATTATTATTTTTGGTAAAAGACATTGGCCTTTGCTTCTGGATATTTTTTTGCGGAGTTTCTCTTCTGGATATTCACTGTCGAAAAAGTGGTTGTGCTCCCATGAATGAATGCCAACACTTTGAATTTTGTAGTGATGTATTCCATGGAAAAATGATGAGATTTGTCTGACATTTTAAAAAATCATGATTAATTACGAAGTTGTTGTGTAGAGCATTCAACTATTTTCAAGCATAGTGTTATTATATGGAAATTTAGACTTCTTAAAGCATGAATATGTAGACGTGCAAACAATCCATTTGATAAAATCAACCTTTTTTGTTATTAGAAACTCTATTCTTCTTTTAATAGCTTCTGCACGGAGACTCTTAATCAGGATTAAATTGTATCACGCAACATAATAATAATTAAAGGTGATTTGCATGTATTGGAACAATACATCTGTGCATTAAAATTTATACAAAACTAATGATATAGTTGTGGAATGCATACTATGTTATTAGTCAATAATGTTTTTTAAAATAAGATTAGAGTACTAGCGAACCAAGCTTGGTTATCTAGGTACCGAGCACATAGTCACCGCACGACACAACTATTTCAGCGACTAAGGAATTCAGAATAGGACAATCAAGCAAAGTATGGTAGTAAAATCGGGTTTGATGCATCGATTTAAGCAGAGATACTGGACCAACGGAAGAAAAGCAAGTGACTCGAGACTACCAAACATGTCGTTCAAGGAAAATAGCATAGCTGCATGCCTAAAGAGGACTGGATAAATGAAATGGAGCAAAAGAACAATTTACATATATTTTAATAATGTAACCACAATGCGGTGGCCCTCATCGCATACACTGCAACAACTTCAAATCATTAGCTATAAATGTGGGGTTTTTTCAAAATATCCTATTGAACTTTGAAGTTTGCAAGTATCATAACATAATTTAATACCCATTATTATTGAACCAATTTTCAGTGGCACACAATGATATACAATGTTGGTTTTTATCACAATGAAAAACAAATACTAAAATGCCAAGAAATAGTTAACTAAGAGATATAAATAGTACTCCTACATAACAATGGTCTAGTCGCGCAAATGCGCGGGTACACCCGCTAGTTCCAATTAATACCGAGGATGTAACCTGGTGCCTGAGCGTGCTCTCAAGAACTTGAACATTTCCATACTCATCAAGGTCTTACCAACATCCGTGTCGAGGATCCTGGCAACACACCTTACTACCATGATGAATAGTGATGGACAATGCAGATGCAAAGGAAGACAACGCTTTCTCAGATTTCACCTTAGCGAGGCCAAGGAAACAAGATCTGGATGATCGACCGAGAGACATTTAGCACTCCGCTTCTAATGTTCTCCATGATGTGCTAGCGTAACCCATTTATAGATATGGTTTAGTATCTAGAACATCATGTAAAAGGTCGGACTTCTTGAGCACAAGAATCCATAAGGAATAACTTCTAGAACAAGTCATATGGAATCCTCACGGGGAAGCGGACAAATTTTCAATTCAAGATATTACAATAATAGGTCTTCCGGCTAGGTGTGTTGGCCACAACTCCCACTTAACCGGGTTATAGAGAGACCAATATTACAATTCCTGGAAAATGTTCCAATCATCATATCTGCCCGAGATTCGGATCTGGTAGGCAACAGGATATTTCAGACAGCATGTCTGGAAAAGAAAGCTTGCAACACAAATCAACGAGATGACGTTGCGAGATTCTAGGGAGATGAACTACGATAGCAAGCTCCAAAACATGAGTTGGCTCTGCTACATACACATGAACATGATGTCCAAGACAAGCATGGCCACATAGTAGTCTTACAACAAAACACTACCGAGTTCAGGTGGGGAACCATCATCGAGGATATTGAAGTCTTGTGCATTACCATAGATTAGCATTTAACTCCTCTTCCTAGAAGAAATCAATCAGTGGCTTGGTGTGCTAGGAACACATATGGGGTGGAGGCGGCCAACCTATCAAACCATAGAGCACTTCGCATGTGCATGACTAACTTGGGATGATTCCAGAGAAGCAACCTGGACTCTCTCGAATTCACAGCAACAACTTGCATCAAATGCACATGAATTAGAGGAATTCACTTCTTTCATCTGAACATAAACTTCATGAGCTGGCATGAAGGAGACACTTACCAAAGTTTCCAACACTAGCTTGATGTTCAACATGAATCATGGAGGAATAAAATGTTGTTGATGGGCTCAACAACAAGTCATCGGAATGACCATATAAATGGAACTCCATAATTATGTGGACAAGGACATAGCATTGGTCAGACCAAAGATATAGTGGTGTATGCTCGAGGAATCAACCACGAGTAAGACAACATTACGATCATCGTTGGTTCTGATTCGATTCGACGATAGCCCATACTCAAATCAAAGTTTTGATAAGACAATAGGTCCAACAATTGATCACATGGGCGAATCGATGAAGATATCATCTTTCTTCAGCTAACACACAAACACAAGGATATCCCTTTAAATGAACTAAGTTAGGCAAGATTTTATCTTCCAACTCTCCAAGTTGTTGTTTGTCTTGACCAACTAGCTCAGGGGTATCCAACATGGATTCTTGGAGAAGGGGTGGTTTACAAGAAACTAACTTGACATGAACTCAACATAGCGGTCAGGTGACAACCTGGTAACACTTCCGAGAAGATATTCGGAAAATCACGAACCACCGATATGTTACTAAGCTCGAGAACAATCTTGCTTTTCAGGGCAAGACGATGTGATCAAAAGAGCAAGGGATTAATACAACCCCAACTCATTGATCGAAGAGTGCAACAGGAAGATCGACTAGGCGGCACAATCAATCTTAGGATGGTGATTCAATAAACAGCACGCTAAGAATGAGAGTATTGTCCATTAACTACCAAGCAACGGAGTTGGTAGGAGTATTGATTTCACACATCAAAATTCACTTGTCGGTATTCCGATTACAATAACACAAAGACTAGAGAATGAACGATGATGGCGAGAAGTATCACTGTATCAAGAGTTCATAGGAGGTGGTGCAATTCCCATGACAATCTTGACATAAAGGGGGTAATGCTCCAGGGTAGAATAGAACAAAAGCTGGATTGGCGTTTTGATCTGCGAAATACAACTACTTTGACCCAATCCTGGATATGGATGAGGTACTGGATTTCGTTTCTCCTAGTCATTCCAGAATAGAATGGCTTGACGGACCATAAAAATAATAGGCATCGATGACACGAATGCACAACTACTCCTGACTATCAATTGGTAGACAATGGTCGAAAAACAACTAAAGAGGGACAACTCAAGGAACATGTAACTTTCCGAGTTGTGGATATATGGATTAGTATGTCGGGTGAGTTCAACATATTTCCTCCGGATAATCCATGCAGAAGGTAGGATTGGCAGAGTCACAACTATTGAACGGAAAACTTATCAAGAGTACTCTGATTGTGATCTTTTGGTTCAAAAGAACTTCTGCCATATTGGTTCATGGTATTGGAAGAAGGATTTACCACGGACCTCGAGGACTATCACAAAGGTTACTAATATCCTAAAGGAACGAGCAAACACTATCAACATGAGGTAGGTGGAGTGAATCTTGGGTTCAAGAACCCAGGAAAAGAATACCTACTACTAAATAGCATCACGGGATGCTCTCGGGAATGGTGGCCAGAATAATCACACTGGGAATACAAATCAGAGCTAGATTACTGGGTGGTTCCCTAAGACACCTAGGGTCATAATAATAGCTCCAACATATATGTCGAGGAAATGAAGTACTTCAACACACTGGTTGGTGTGGTTAATCTGGCCCAAAGGAACATCGGGAACAGAAAGAAGAGAGTTGCAAATGCATCGGACTATTTAGAAACCTGGGATGACTCGGACAGCATAACGGTTCTGAATGCTCAAAATTATTTGAGACATCCTGCAAAATAGTGGCATGAGCACTCCACATCACAATATCAAGGTTCTGAGGCCAACTACAACATACGGAAGTAGTAGAAACTGAACTGGGAATTGAATCCGTCAATCCTAAGAGTCTACAGTTTAGTAACACGTGGTCCTGATAGAAAGATGAGAAGCCTAGTTCTTAATCCCCGTAGAAAATAAGAGGTTGACTCAGATCAGAAGGGCATAAGGTAAAGGAGTAAAAAGAGCCTTACGTTCCCATCCACAATCAATTCCATTATATAACTAAAGCATTTCTAGACTCAACTTCGACCAGTTTGGCTTGGTAATCCTACAGTCAGTTAGGCTCTGATACCAAATCTATCAGGACCCCGATTCTAAGTCACACCGATCTCGCATCTAACACATCATATCACTTTGCGGCCTCACGCACGGTATTCCCACAGGTGCCACCTTACCTGGCCCGATACCATTTGCGCCTTTTGGCTCACGTATATGATAGTGTTGCTAGCATACATATGACAGAGAACCCGGGCCGACATGACTAGTCGTGAACCCAAAGTGGCACTAACTTACGGAGACAGGCATACATGACCCAGTCTCGAATGTGTCGGTCATCAACCTGTGAATCCGGGTTGTAGCAACTGGGCTAACGGGACTCCAGGAAGCCGGGCTATAGCAGGCTAGCAGGACTCCGGAAATCACCGCGTGACATTTCCCTGAAGGGACAGACACAGGAACGAAGTGGATCACATGCCGGCCAGTCTAAGTGTTCCAGAGCAGTAGTAACTAGGCTAGCAGGACTCCGGTAAACCGGGCTGTAGCAGACTACTATGGCTCAGTGGAAGCACTAGACTAAATTTCCCCATAAGAGAGGCTACCAATGATAAACAACTAGGTTGTCGGATCCCACACATACCAAGCATTTCAATCATACACACAATCTGCCCGATATGTGTAAATACAACATGGCATCACAACAAAACTCTACAACTCAAAGTATTTATTCATTAGGCTCCGAAGAGCCAAATATTACAAACATGGGTCTGATGACCCAGCATTAAAGTCATACAAGCAACAAGCACATGTGGAAGCTTATCTTGTCTGAGTACAGACAACTACAAAAGAAAAAGGCTAAGAAGCCTGACTATCTACAAGACCCTGCCGAGGGCACAAGATCGTAGTTGAGGTAACAAGCTAAACGTCGAAGTCCACGTGGAACTACTAGTGAGACTGGAGTCTCTCTGCAAAACATAAATTAAGCAAACGTGAGTACAAATGTACCCAGCAAGACTTACATCAGAGCTAACTACATATGCATCAGTATCAACAAAGGGGGGTGGAGTTTGACCGCAGCAAGCCAGCTTTGACTCGGTGGCTATCTTGAACTACGACTGCAAGTAACTCTTTTGAGGTGGCGCACACGAGACCACATGTTCACCATATCAACACACCACTATGGATCCGCTCCCGTCTCCCTACGACAAGGCCATCCATAGCACTCACGCTTATCTTGCGCATTTTAGAGTATCCACTTTCACTTGTCTAAGAACTATACAGGCAACCCAAAAGTCCTTTACCGCGGACATGGCTATTCGAATAGATGATGTTAACCCTGCAGGAGTGTACTTCTTCACACATGCTCTCGCCTCTTACCACCATGTACACGTCGTGTATCTCAGCAACCTTCAAGCGGAAGCCTGGCGAGGGAGTCGGCCACGACCTGACTAACCACACAAGTCTCTAGTCTAGGTTTATCGCCTATTCGGGTTCCATCCGCAAGGAAATGGGGTGTCGCTCACGGCCCCAAACGATGTGTACAGGGTTCCGAGTCCACCAAACGGGTGACGCTTCACTACTAGGAAAAGGCTAATTAGTGGCGCACTTGTTTTGGCCATTAATGGCGCACTACAGGTGCGCCACTATCATCATGCCACTAGTAACTAATACTAATGGCGCACCCCTAGTGCACCATTAGTATACCAGACAATAGTGGCGCACCAAGGAGTGTGCCATTAGTATGTCAAACGGTGCGCCATTACTATGCCTCCTAGGGGGGCATATTTACCTTGTGCTCTGGGTTACTAATGGCGCACTTCCAGGTAGTGCGCTGTAACACCCACGATGCGACTATATCTCCCACATGTCGGAGCATGACTTAGAGGCTTAACCGCATAGTAGGCATGTCGCAAGAGGGGTAATCTTTACACATCCCATGTACTGAACAAGAAAGGGATAAAGAGTTGGCTTAAAATCGCCACTTCACACAATACATAAATATAACATTACACCATCCAGATACAAACAAGGTCCGACTACGGAACCAAATAAAGAAAGACTACCCCTATTGCTAGGTCCCCGATCGCCCCAACTGGGCTCCACTACTGATCAACTGGAAACGAAACAACTCAACGCACACGATCTTCATCGAGCTCCTCCTTGAGCTCGGTTGTGTCACCTGCACGGTATCATCGGCACCTACAAACTGGTTTTGGAAGTAATCTGTGAGTCATGGGGACTCAGCAATCTCACACCCTCGCGATCAAGACTATTTAAGCTTATGGGTAGGGAAAAGGTATGAGGTGGAGCTGCAGCAAGCACTAGCATATATGGTGGCTAACATACGCAAATGAGAGCGAGAAGAGAAGGCAAAGCAATGGTCGTAAAAATAGAAGTGATCCTGAAACTACTTACGTCCAAACATAACACAAGAACTGTGTTCAATTCCCGGACTCCGCCGGAAAGAGACAATCACGGCTACACACGCGGTTGATGCATTTTAATCAATTCAAGTGTCAAGTTCTCTACAACCGGATATTAAAAATTTCCCATCTGCCCATAACCGCGGGCATGTCTTTCGAAAGTTCAAAACCCTGCAGGTGTGTCTGTCGTGGAGTTGACACGGCAGATGTCCTAGAGCAAGGACTTAGTCGTAGGGCCATCGCACTAGGAAGCTTAAAGGGGTTAATCGGGACAAAGGACACACAAGAGA
This sequence comes from Triticum urartu, assembly GCF_003073215.2. Lineage (NCBI taxonomy): Eukaryota > Viridiplantae > Streptophyta > Magnoliopsida > Poales > Poaceae > Triticum > Triticum urartu. The sequence continues at coordinate 47,121,152 of NC_053023.1, forward strand.
GTTTTTATACTAGTTCGGCCCCTTATGATGAAGGTAAAAGCCTACGTCTAGTTGGGATTGCTATTGCTGAAGTTTCAATCTCCAAGAGGCTTAACTCGCCGGCTTGGTTATCGACTTGGTTCTCACTCCCCTAAACCGCCACCGGGTCGTCCCCTTATATACACGGGTTGACGCCTGGTGGCCTACAGAGTCCCGGCCGGCTCATAATCGTGTCCGGCTCGGTGACTTCCTTTACATGCCTTTCTTTACAAGTCTTTCCTTACATATGGTGGTTTACAGTATCAGGCCTTAAACCGGCCCCAGGCCTTTGGGCCTTCTATACGTTTAGCAAACTATCATCTTGAATGTTTATCGGGCTTCTTATGTAACCCGCCATTAGGGCTGACCCGGCCCCTCCTGGGCGGGTCATACTGGTAGTAATATCCCCAACATTAGGCCCCAGGTTGACTTTGAACTTTGTTCTTTGTCAATCTTCAATACTTAGGTGGAATCCGTCTTCTGTCTAAAAACTTCCGTAACCCGCCGTGACGTCATCCTCTGAAAACACAAAAAACTTTCATGACATCATCTTCCAACGGATCTTTCATTTTTTTAATGCCTTCCGATAATCGAGGCGTCCATTTAGTTGGATATAATCATTATTCGGGTCTCCTTGATTTTCGTGCCCGCCTGTTCGCGCACTCCCTTATAAATAGGCATGACTTAGGTCTTTTTCATTATCCCCCTTCGGTCGTCTTCCTCCTCTCGCTGTTTCGCTGCCGCTCAAGCTCTGTCGCCGCCGCCGCAGATCTCCTCGTCTTCTTCACCTCAGGCCGCTGCATCGACCTGATTTGACCAGAGAAACACGACGAACCTCCGCAGTAGTCCTGCATCTGTAAGTCCCTTTCCTTCTCTGTCTTAGATATGCATTACGGTTTCTCGAGTTCGTCGGTGTTCCTCGGTGTTCGTCATAAACTCTTGGTAGATTTCACCTCTGATGCCCTTTCCTGATCGTCCGATAGTGTAGAACTGTTGCGGTAGCTGTTTGGCATTCATTTTAGATAGCAGTAGATCTCTTTCTCCTGTATAGATGCTTTGTTAACTGATAAACTCATCTGTACTGGAGTTTTAGGTCTAGAATATTTTCTTTTTGGGACAGCCATTTGATCCAAAATAGTAATGATAGATTGGTGAAACTTGTTTATGCCAACACTTAGCTGAATATGTTTTCTGAGAAAATCTGTAGTCATGGCGGCTTACCACTCCGGCTTTCTTTTCCTTATATGTCATTAGCCCTTAGTTTAAGCCGCCGTTACTTGTTTTACAACTTCAAACTTTAACTGTAAATTGAACCGGCATGTTGTTTTTCCTTTTTCAGTCCCTTATACGTCATGCCGCAAAGACACCCACCGTCTGTAACTGGGTCCCCTCATCCATAACTGAGGAACGGTTAAAAGAGTTCTTCCTCATTGGGTTTCTGCCTTCAAAAACTATCATGTCTTATCGTGCTCCTGACCCGGAGGAAGAACGCCCCAATCCAAAGACGGAGAAGCGATTGTCTTCACTAACCACATGAACCGTGGCTTCTCACCGCCTGGTTCAAAATTCTTCAGAGAGGTCCTTCATTTTTTTCAAACTCTATCCTCAGGACCTTGGACCCAATTCCATATCAAATATTTGTAATTTCCAAGTGCTTTGTGAGGTGTATCTTCAGCAAAGAGCCGACCGTAGAGCTGTTTAGAGAGTACTTTTATCTGAACTGGCAGAACGAATGCACCAACGGTGCCAGCTTAGAACTTGGAGGCATATCAATTCAGCGCCGTCAGGGTGCTGTCTTCCCTCTCATAGTTTTACCAAGTCACCCAAAGGACTTGAACCAAACTTGATTTTACTGTCAGGATATCTCTCCAGCAAACGAGAAGCCGCTGCCGGGTTACCGCCCCAGTCGTCTTGACTCCAAGTTCACCCTTCAGGATAAACTCACCGTCGCTGAACGCAAGAGGCTGCTTCCATCTATCAAAAGAATCAACGCTTTGTTGGGGAACGGTTTAACCAGAGTAGATCTGACCCGCTGCTGGATCTCATGGCAGGTTATTCCATTAAGCCGTCGATCAAAACTGATGTATGAATACGGTGGAGGCCCGGACGACTCTCTTCGTCACAGCCCAGTTGAACTCACCGAAGAAGACATTGTTTCAATGTCAAACCTTTTGGTGAATGGGAAATATGAAGACTGCAGCATTGTTGGGTTAAATCCCTTCTGCAAGCTTAACCCGGTACCAGAAGTAAGTATATCCTGATCTCTTTTCCTTTGTGTTTTACCCAGCTATACTACTTTAGCACTGATCTTTCTTGTCTTTGCAGGCCAATTCTGACTTTTGGAAGGTGAAATATGACCACGAGGCTGCCAAGAAGGCGAAAGCCACCGCCATGAACACCAAGAAGACGACCTGGAGAACGAAGAAGAAGAAGAAGAAAGCCACTATTGAAGAATTATTGAAACTTGATGACACGTCTGACTCGGAGGTAGCCCTTGATTCCCTTGGCCAACTTTTTAACAATCTTATTGACACTGATCCTTACAAGGATGACACTGGGGCCAGTCAGGCCGGGGAAGCAGAGGTAACTATCATTTCCTCCGACTCAGAGCCCTTACCAAGACACAAAGTTTGACGAGTGATCCGTAAAGTAAGGATTTCTAACCCCTTAGCTCACTTGGATCCCAAATTTCATTTGAAAAGGCAGCAACATGAAAGCCGCCATGAAGTTGAGATTGAAGATGAACCAGATGTCTTCCTTCAACAGACCCCTCGGAAACGCCCAAACGAGGTTTACTTATTACTGTCCTTAACTTGTTTTAATGAATCATGCTCCTTGTATTTCTTTTAACTCCTTTCTTTTACCTTTTCAGGAGGTGTCTCGTTCCTCAGGCGACTCATCACAAACACAATTTCCAGCTTTCAAGACTGCTCCTGGGTAATCAGAAATCCTCTTTTCTTCCGGGTTGATCAATTGTATCTTGATGCTGACTATCCTGCAATATTCTTTCCTTAGCGGCCAGGCTAAATCCAAGAAGGCGAAGGCAGCAAAACCGGCGGAAGACCCTCCAGTACTAGCATCTGACCCGGCTAGGCCGCCTTCTCCATTAACTGTCGCCCCAGAATACACGCCTATTGTCAATGAAGCAAATCCTCCAGAGCCGTCCCTTGAAAAAGCCACTATGAATCCTTCTACAGCTGGACCGTCAAGCTTAACCGACCCGCCGTCTCCACGTGTTTAAGATGTTCAAATTACTAGGAGCCGCTTTGTTGAACCGGGGAACCCAACGGTGTTGGCTCGGTGCACAGCAAAGCAAGAAGCATTGGAGAGGCAGAAGGTTCACTTTGATGTTGCCAATTATGATCGTCTCAATGCCAGTGATATCTTATCCGCCTATCTCAGTCATGTACACTCCAGTCGTGAATCTGAGATCGAGATGGTCAAGCAGCTTCAGTTGAAGTATGAGGTACGTTGTTTCCGGTTTACTAATATTCCTTCAGCCCCCAAGTCTACAGATTATGAGGGAAACAGAATAACCTGTAGGCTTAAAGTATAGTCCGAGACTTTTACCTCTGAATCTTTGCCTGATATTGATAGAAACAAAAACTTCACCTATAGTCCCCAAGGACCGGTTTATTTTGACCATCAATGAATCGGTACTTTAGAATGTAAAATCGTCTTCAAAATACTTAATCCTCCGGTTTAACCTTGATAAATGTGCTAAACTGCGTACATTAGCCCCCAAGTGCCAAGTGATGTTACTTTGTAAGGGACTTGGGACTTTAAATATGTTTGTAGAGTCGTAAAAATTTGATTTGGCATACATTAGCCCCCAAGTGTCAAGTGGTTTACTCGTAAAGTACTTTGAGACTTGAATCTTGAATTTGGATATTTGAATTTGAAACCAAGTCTTGACTTAACCGGACATTTAACAGAATGCCTTGTCGGAATTGAACTCTCAATTGTCGGACGCAAAGACCCGGCTAGCAAGTCAAGAGTCCGAAATCAAATCTTCCACTTCCAAACTGCAAATGAGCCTTTCTGCAATGGAGAATTTGAAGACCAGCTTTGCTACCAAGGAGAAGGCTTGGGAAAATGAGAAAACACTCCTGACCCGATGAGCTGAGACAGACGAAACAACTCTGAAAGAAATTCCAACAGAGCTGAACAGTTTAAAGGGTCGGGTGTCTCAGATGGTCGCTGCTATCTTTGGTAAGCTGCTTGATTTGACCTTTCGTATAATTTTTGCCAAACCGGAATATGATCCACCAACTTGCTCTTTTAAAAATATATGCAGGTCCGCGAAGTAAAAATCTGAGCCAAGACCCGTTGATTAAACTAAAAGCAGTATACACCTTGGTTGAACAATTGTATATTGGTGCACAACGGGCTTTGGCCGCTATGTCTCCTGCAAATCAAGGACCCAACCGGCTTAGCGATGTCCTGAAGAAGTTGTCCATCCTTCCAGCTAGATTCCAAGAAGTAAAACGCTCCTACGCGCGAGCCGGAGCTTTGACTGCCCTAAGCCGCTCCAAGGCTTGGGTGCCAGACCTAGACCCGGCGGGCGTAGCAAGAGGTTACCCTACTGTGAAGGAGGACGGGTCTCCGTTTGATCAGGATGATTTCATAGCATGTGTGCGCGAAGTCCGGCCTCAGGCTACTAGTCTTGGAGATGACACCAATGTTGACAAGTACCAGCCGGGTTTTGATAGTGAAAATAAGAAGATGGCCACTCCTTCATACAAAGTAGCAGATCTGATCCCACCTGTGAGAGAAGATACCTATGCCCTGGAAATTGACCCGGTCGGCCTGATTGACGACGAAGCCGAATTTGTCGCCATGAACGGCTATGATTGGTCAAAATCCAACTTCCAGCAAACAGAAGGTGGTGAACCGGCGAGGGAGGGACGATGATCATCTTCATAGGCTTATAAAGCCTTGTAATAACTTTAGTTGCTAAAACAATGCATGTGTGCTTTATGCCGTCGTGCATAAAATACTTCTATGTGAATCTGCTTCCAGATGTTAATGTATGCATCGTTTAATGTTTGTCTCTGCAATATTTGAACTCGGTTCCTGTGAATACAAGAAAAATACTGGCAAGGCGGTTTAGAACCAAATGGGCTTAGACACCCTAATTTACAGCCAATATATTTACCTCAATAAAAACAGAGACAAATATAAAGAAAGGATAAGGGTTAATACGAATTTTTGAGTTTAACGCAGCGGGTAAGTGCGTATAAGCAAAAATCATACCTTGTCCTTGTTGATCCTTAGATCGCCGGGTATAATAATCCGGGTGGTGAACTTGATAATTCAATATGTATGAAACATTAATACGTCTTGAATACTCAATGATCATCATATCTTAGTAGCTGTACCTTTGGATCCTTGAGCCACCGGCTTGAATAACCCGGGCGGCTGTGTTGTTCAATAATTTAGCCGGTGAAGAAAACCAGGCTATCTTATTTGTAATATTGAAACAACAAAAGCTAAAAGGCAAGCAACAGATAATAAACATAATTTTAACTCTGTATTCAAAAGGTTGGGGGTTTCTAATTTGAATACAATCAGTAAACCGGACCAAAGGGGTTAAGCTAAGGTTCGAATACGACCATATAGCCCCCTAGTGGCTTTGGCGTTGCGCCGATCAAGAGGGTACCGACAGCTATGTTCTGTTTGGTTCGAATACGACCTATGTTTGAACAGGAAGCCCCCAAATGACCTTGAGAGGTTTTTAACGACCCTGATTCGAATACGATCCAAGTCGGACTCAAAAGGGGTTAAGCTGTGATTCGGATACGATCTAGAAGCCCCAAAGTGAGTTTGGCCTTGAGCCGATCAAGAGGGTTACGACAGCTATGTTCTCCTTGGTTCGAATACGACCTATGTTTGAACAGGAAGCCCCCAAGTGACCTTGAGATTTGTAGCTAGATTCGGATACGATCATAAGCCGGACCAAAAAGGTTAAACTTGATTCAGATATGATCAGCTCCTTAATAGTCATTTGTAAGTAAGAAATAAAGATGTATAGTCTGTGAAAAGAAAAGAGACCGATGGTCTTACTTTATTGCTTATCATAGTATATACAACGTGAACGTATGTACATGTTGAGAGTCAGTGGCTCAGGTGTAATATGGCCGAAGTTGAGCAATGTTCCATGGCCGGTGGGTCTCCTCTTCCGACTTACGTGAGTATGCATGCTCTCGAACGTCAATGAGGTAGTATGACCCATTGTTTAAATTTTTACTGACCACAAAGGGTCCCTCCCAAGGTGGGGATAACTTGTGTGCATCTGAAAGATCCTGGATGAGCCGGAGCACCAAGTCGCCTTCCTGAAAAGTCCTGGACTTAACCCGGCGGCTGTGATAACGACGTAGGTCCTATTGATAAATTGCTGACCGTGCCGCTGCTAAGTCCCTTTCTTCATCCAGCAAGTCAAGCGCATCCTGTCTGGCTTTTTCATTGTTAGCTTCAACATAAGCCTCCACACGGGGCGAGTCATGACGAATGTCACTAGGCAGCACTCCTTCTGCTCCGTAAACCATGAAGAAGGGTGTGTAACCCGTAGACCTGTTGGGCGTAGTATTGATGCTCCATAACACTGAGGGTAATTCCTCTACCCAACAACCCGGCGTTCGCTGTAAAGGAACCATAAGCCGGGGTTTTAGCCCTTTCAGAATTTCCTGATTGGCTCTCTCAGCTTGACCATTGGATTGAGGATGAGTTACAGAAGAAACATCAAGCCGGATGTGCTCTCGCTGACAAAACTCTTCCATAGCCCCTTGGGATAGATTAGTGCCATTATCTGTGATAATACTGTGTGGAAAACCGAAATAGAAGATTACTTTTTTCATGAACTGAACCGTCGTGGCCGCATCACACTTACTCACAGGCTCCGCCTCAACCCATTTGGTGAACTTATCAACTGCCACCAAGAGATGTGTCTTTTTATCCTTAGACCTTTTGAAAGGTCCCAGCATGTCAAGTCCCCAGACCGCAAACGACCAAGTGATTGGAATCATCCGGAGCTCTTGAGCCGGCACATGCACTCTCGTGCAAATTTTTGACATCCATCACATCTACTGACCAGATCTTCTGCATCAGCGTGAGCCGTTAACCAGTAAAAACCGTGACAGAACACTTTGGCCACTAATGATTTTGACCCGGCGTGATGACCGCAATCGCCTTCATGGATCTCACGAAGGATTTCTTGACATTCTTCGGGGGAAACACACCGTTGAAATGCTCTGGAAACACTGCGATGAAACAACTCTCCATCTGAAATCGTCATGGACTTAGATCGCCGGGTTATCTGCCGAGCCAGGGTCTCATCCGCTGGCAACTCTCCCTGGGTCATGTAAGCCAAGAACGGTATCGTCCAATCTCGGATGACATGAAGAGCCGCTACCAACTGCGCCTCTGGGTCAGGAACAGCTAAATCTTCTTCTGTGGGAAACTTGACAGAGGGGTTATGCAAAACATCCAAAAATGTGTTGGGTGGCACCAGCTTATGCTGAGACCCTAACCGGCTTAAAGCATCAGCCGCTTCGTTCTTTCGACGGTCAATGTGTTCCACCTGATAAACTTTAAAATATCCTGCAATAGCATCGACCTCTCGGCGATAAGCCGCCATGAGAGGGTCTTTGGAATCCCACTTGCCAGATACCTGTTGAGCCACTAGATCTGAGTCACCAAGACATCTGACCCGGCTCAAGCTCATCTCCTTTGCCACTCGAAGACCATGGAGCAAGGCTTCATAGTCTGCTGCGTTGTTAGTGCATGGAAACATCAACCATAACACATAACAAAATTTATCACCTCATGGCGAAGTTAACACGACTCCAGCCCCCGAGCCCTCCAATTGCCTGGATCCATCAAAATGAATAGTCCAATATGTGTTGTCCGGCTTCTCTTCCAGCATCTGCATCTCTGTCCAGTCATTGATGAAGTCAACCAGGGCTTGAGACTTAATTGCAGTACGTGGAACATACTTCAACCCATGAGACCCATGCTCTATTGCCCACTTGGCTACTCGCCCCGTGGCTTCTCTGTTTTGAATAATGTCTCCCAAAGGAGCAGAGCTAACCACAGTGATTGGATGTCCCTGAAAGCAATGCTTAAGCTTCCGGCTTGCCATGAATACCCCATAAACAAGATTCTGCCAATGGGGATATCGTTGCTTAGACTCAATTAGCACTTCACTGACATAATAAACCGGTCGCTGAACCGGATGCTCTTTGCCAGCCTCCTTGCGCTCTACCACCATAGCCACACTAACAGCCCGTGAGTTGGCAGCCACGTATAACAATACCGGCTCTTTCTCAATTGGAGCAGCTAGGATCGGCGGCTCAGCCAGTTGTGCCTTCAGATCCTCAAAAGCAGCGTTCGCAACATCGCTCCAAACAAAAACATCTGTTTTCTTCATCAACTGATACAGAGGCATAGCCTTTTCCCCTAACCGGCTTATGAACCGGCTCAAAGCAGCCACACGACCCGCCAGTCGTTGAACATCATTGACGCAGGTTGGTTTGGCTAGAGATGTAATTGCCTTGATTTTCTCCGGGTTAGCTTCAATACCTCGGTTAGACACCAAAAAACCCAAGAGCTTGCCGGCTGGCACTCCAAAAACACACTTGGATAGGTTAAGCATCATCTTGTAAACCCGAAGATTATCAAAAGTCTCTTTCAGGTCTGTGACCAAGGTTTCCTCTTCCCTGGATTTTACCACTATATCATCCACATAAGCATGAACATTGCGCCCAATTTGATCGTGAAGACAATTCTACACACACCACTGGTAAGTCGCCTGGGCACTCTTAAGCCCAAAAGGCATAGACACATAGCAGAAAGCTCCAAAAGGAGTTATAAAAGCTGTCTTTTCTTGATCCTTCACTGCCATCTTAATCTGATGATAACCAGAATAAGCATCTAAGAAACTTAGCCGTGCGCAACCCGCCGTAGCATTAATGATCTGATCAATACAGGGGAGAGCAAAAGGATCAGCCGGACAAACCTTGTTCAAATCTGTGTAATCCACACACATACGCCAGGTGCCATTCTTCTTGAGTACCAACACCGGGTTAGCTAACCATTCGGGGTGAAAGACCTCCACAATGAACTCGGCTGCCAAGAGCTGGGCCACCTCTTCTCCGATGGCCTTCCGCCTTTCTTCATTGAACCGTCGGAGAACTGTCTGACAGGTTTGAACTTTGGATCGATATTAAGAGTGTGCTCAACGAGCTCCCTCGGGACACCCGGCATGTCTGAAGGTTTCCATGCAAAGATGTCCCGGTTCTCACGGATGAACTCGATGAGCGCGCTTTCATATTTCGGATCCAAGTTTGCGCTGATGATGAACTGTTTGGATGAGTCGCCAGGTACAAAGTCAACCATCTTAGTGTCATCAGCTGATTTGAATTTCAACTCCGGCTCATGCTCTGTTGTTGGTTTCTTTAATGATGTCATGTCCCCCGGGTCAACATGATCCTTGTAGAATTTTAACTCCTCTGTTGCACAAATAGATTCAGCATAGGCGGTATCACCCTCTTCACATTCCAATGCTATCTTCCAGCTCCCATGTACTGTAATGGTGCCCTTATGACCTAGCATCTTGAGCTGCAAATATACATAACACGACCGAGCCATGAACTTGGCATAAGCCGGCCGCCCAAACAGAGCATGATATGGGCTTTTGATCTTAACCACTTCAAGGGTTAATTTTTCCGCTCTGGAGTCATACTCATCCCCAAAGGCTACTTCCAGCTCAATCTTCCCAACTGGGTATGCCGATTTACCAGGTACCACACTGTGAAAAACAGTGTTGGATTGTTTAAGATTTTTATCCGTCAATCCCATCTGGCGGAACGTCTCATAGTAAAGGATGTTGATGTTGCTGCCTCCATCCATGAGTACCTTAGTAAACTTGTACCCACCAACCTGAGGTGCCACTACCAAAGCTAAGTGACCCGGATTATCAACCCGGGGCGGGTGATCCTCTCTGCTCCACACAATAGGCTGCTTCGACCAATGTAGAGAACGTGGAAATGTCGGTTCAACGGTATTGATGGCCCTCTTGTGGAGTTTCTGGTCCCTCTTACATAAACCGGTAGTAAAGACATGATACTATCTGCTACTCAACTGCTTCGGGTTGCTCTGATAGCCGGATTGTTGCTGTTGTTGATTCCCTTGGCCGTGTCGCTGATTATATCCTCCCTGGTGACCAGGATAACCCTGACCATGGAAACCTCCTCCGCTTGAACCGGCGCCCGGGCCCTGAAAGCCGCCTCCACCTGAGCCGCCACCTGGGCCGTGACCCCCATCAAATGCGTTTGAATTTTTAAATGCCTTCATGATCGTGCAATCCTTCCACAAGTGGGTGGCTGGTTTCTCCCGGGTGCCATGTTTTGGACAAGGTTCATTCAACAACTGCTCAAGGGTGGGGCCTGACCCGCCCGGTCGAGGGGGTTGTCTGCCCTTGCGCCGCTGATTACCACCCTGCGCATTAGTATTAGCAACAAACTCATCAGCCTTACGTTTATTACCTCCCTGATTCGCTGGGTTATGCTGGTGACCCTTGCCATTGCCGTTCTTCTTTCCCTTTGTTGCCTTTTCTTCATCAGACACCGGGTCCTTGGTGGTATCAGAATCGGCATACTTGACAAGTGCTGCCATCAACGTCCCCATGTCATTACAGTCACGTTTAAGCCGCCCCAACTTCTGCTCCAAAGGTTCAAAACAGCAATTTTTCTCCAACATCAAAACTGCTGAGCCGGCATCCATCTTATCAGATGAATGTATTATCTCCTTGACCCGGCGCACCCAATGGGTTGTAGATTCACCATCCTCTTGCTTGCAATTGTCAGGTCCACAATCGACATTGGCTGCTTACATGTGTCCTTAAAGTTCTGGATGAACCGTGCTTTCAACTCTGCCCATGAAACGATAGAATTTGGTGGCAATCCCTTCAACCAGGTCTAAGCCGTTCCATCCAACATCATGGTAAAATACTTGGCCATTGCAGCATCGCTAACCTCCAACAGCTCCATAGCCATCTCATAACTCTCAATCCAAGCCCCCGGCTGTAGGTCAGCCGTGTAATTAGGTACCTTACAAGGCCCCTTGAAATCCTTGGGCAACCGCTCATTGCGTATGGCTGGGACCAGGCAAGGTACGCCTCCGGTTCTTGTGGCCACTCCTGCCCCAACCGAGGTTGCTGGATAAGCCGGAAAGGTTTGGTGAGCCGCCTGCTCTGCCGCTATCTGAGCCGCCCGTTCCGCCTCTTGACGAATCCTCTCCTGATCTGCCAAGTTAAGGGCTCCCGCCCGCACTGGCTCATGCCTATATGGCCGGTTGTGGCATTGAGCATTACTTGAAATCTTTGCGGACTCCATGTACCTACTATAGCTCGGGCTCCGGCTTGGGCGAGGAGTTGAATGAATCATGTCTCGACTGTAGGAGTATGCATCCTGCTGGGCCAAAGCTGTCTGAAGTAGTTCGCTTACCCTCCGGGTTTCAATTGCTGCTGGTGAGTCGCCTTCCATTGGGAGAGCTGCCAAACGAGCCGACGCTACGATGAGATTTTCCATAGGGTTGGAGAAGTGACCCAGAGGTGTTGATACATAACGAGGAGGAGTTGTATTCATGCGAGGCGGCTCCATGGTGCGTGGCTGAACTGGTGCGCCGGGTGTCGTGACCCGGTTTGCCTCTGGCGGGTTGCTTCCCCCAGCTCCGGGTGTATGGAACAGGTTCCTTGGATCCAGCGTTAGAGACAGACGCGACTGAGTTTTCTGATGCCTCCTCCTCATGACCTCGTTTGATGCATTAAGATCCACCGAGAGCCGGAAAGTTTCTGCTTGAAGCTGCTGAGCACGAGCATCCAGAGTTGCTTGTTCTGCTGCCATCCGGGTTTCCTCTGCCGCTAGATTTTCTTTAGCTTGCACCATCTCCTCCCGCACGTGTGCCACTTCTGCGTTGTGCTGGGCTTTATCCGCCGGTTCTACCATAGCGGTTAACAGAGTCGTCAGCTTATCCATGAGGTCCATTAGAATCTGAGCCGGGGGCGCGCGGAGTCTCCTGACCCGGCTGCTGCCGACCCAGTAGTTGTTGTTGCCGCTGCGGTGGAGTTCTGCCCGGGCTGCGTCCCCGCCATGAAGACTCCGGCCCAATTCGGCGGCTCAAGGGGGTCCGGAATACTGCTGCCATCGGAACAACCCCCGAGCATGCCGTCTTGCAGTTGGTACAACGAGTCCGTCTCACTGGTTGATGATACAGTATCAAAGCAGATGGCCATCTCCCCGCCTTCCATCAATCCTTCAGAGTATTCACCGCCATGGATGCAGCCTACGAAGGCATGTTTCACGACAGATTGAACACGGGCGGACCCGGTGCGCTGAGCTGTTTCGATGAGGTTGGTGTGGACGTTCGGCTCAGGGCATGAATCGCCGATCCGGCCGATGAAGACGTGAATTCCGCCGAAGGGGACCCGGTACCCATACTCGATCGAGCCGGCCTCGGGGCCCCAGCCTTCGTTGTCAATGTAGAGTTTGCCGCGACGACTCTTGGTCATCCGGCCCACAGCGTATCCCTTGAGCCCTTCGAAGTTGCCCTTCAAGAACTCAAATCCACCGTGCGCTGGCCCCACGGTGGGCGCCAACTGTCGTGGAGTTGACACGGCAGATGTCCTGGAGCAAGGACTTAGTCGTAGGGTCATCGCACTAGGAAGCTTAAAGGGGTTAATCAGGACAAAGGACACACGAGAGAGTTTTTATACTAGTTTGGCCCCTTACGATGAAGGTAAAAGCCTACGTCTAGTTGCTATTGGTATTGCTGAAGTTTCGATCTCCAAGAGGCTTAACTCGCTGGCTTGGTTATTGACTTGGTTCTCGCTCCCCTAAACCGCCACCGGGTCGTCCCCTTATATACACGGGTTGACGCCTGGTGGCCTACAGAGTCCCGGCCGGCTCATAATCGTGTCTGGATCGGTGACTTCCTTTACATGCCTTTCTTTACAAGTCTTTCCTTACATACGGCGGTTTACAGTATCAGGCCTTAAACCGGCCCCAGGCCTTTGGGCCTTCTATACGTTTAGCAAACTATCATCTTGAATGTTTATCGGGCTTCTTATGTAACCCGCCATTAGGGCTGACCCGGCCCCTCCTGGGCGGGTCATACTGGTAGTAATATCCCCAACAGTGTCCCAACTCTGCCCATCACAAGCTCTCACGGTCAATGAAGGATATTCCTTCTCCCAGGATGGCCCAATCAGACTCGGAATCCCGGTTACAAGACATCTCGACAATGGTAAAACAAGACCAGCAAAGCCACCCGAATGTGCCGACAAATCCCGATAGGAGATGCACATATCTCATTCTCAGGGCACACCGGATTGTCCAAGGTTCCGGTAGGCCAGCCCAGAGTTGCCCCTGGTGGCCACCGGCAGCTGACAGGTTGGACCAACACTCAGAGGAGCACTGGCCCGGGGGTTTAAATAAAGATGACCCTTGAGTCTACAAAACCCAAGGGAAAAATGCAGGTGGAAAATGGTAAACCAATGTTGGGCCTTGCTGGAGGAGTTTTATTCAAGGCGAACTGTCAAGGGGTTCCCATTATAGCCCAACCATGTAGGGAACGCAAAATCAAGGAACATAACACCGGTATGACGGAAACTAGGGCGGCAAGAGTGGAACAAAACACCAGTCATAAGGCCGAGCCTTCCACCCTTTACCAAGTGTATAGATGCATTAATAAAAATAAGAGATATTGTGATATCCCAACAATAATCATGTTCCAACAAGGAACAAACTCCAATCTTCAGCTACAACTAGCAAAGCTATAAGAGGGGCTGAGCAAAGCGGTAACATAGCCAAACAACGGTTTGCTAGGACAAGGTGGGTTAGAGGCTTGACATGGCAATATGGGAGGAATGATATAGCATGTGGTAGGTATCATGGCAAAGGCATAGCAAAAGAGCGAGCAACTAGCAAGCAAAGATAGAAGTGATTTCGAGGGTATGGTCATCTTGCCTGCAAAGTTCTCCGAGAAGACGAAAGCTTGATCCTCGTAAACGAACTCAACGGGTTCCTCGAACACGAACTCGTCTCCTGGCTCTACCCAAGGCAAGAACACAAGCAAAGGAAACAACAATCAGCCACGGTGCAATGCGCAAGCAACATGATGCAAAACATGGCATGACATGCGGGATGTGATATGCAATGCATATGCGTGCTCCGGAAGGAAAAGATTGAATCAGGCCTCAACTTGGCAAACCAAGAGTGCCGCTGGAAAGATGAGTTGATTTCGGTCAAAATGATATAAAGATCACCAGAATCGGATGCACGGTTTGGAAATGGCAAGCAAAACAATAATGGCACAAAGCTGCGATTAACAGCATGATGCCATCTAAATGCATCAAGAAAAATAAGCTACTACACTCTAACATAGCAACAAAACACATGGCAGTGATCTACTCAATTTGCTTGACAAAAGATGAACACTGAGCTACGGCTAAATCACACAATAGCAAGTTCAAACAAGCATGGCAAAAGTGCAAAAGATATCAGGTTCACTGACTTAGTGAAAATAACAACATGTCAGGATTACATCAGGAAGCAATGTTTAGAGCAAGATAACAACATGTTACAGGAACATATCATGGCAAAGCAAGGCATGGCATGAAACTACTCAACGCATATAACAAAAATCCCTTACTTACCATAAGCCAAAAGGGATCAGAAGATACAATGGCACCCATGTAAACATAACATGTTTCGTAAACAGATTCAGACTTACCAGAAAACTGGACATGGCATAAACAGAATTATGAAGGCATGTTTGCGAGCTCGATGCACTCAACACAAGGCATTGCATGACAAGCTAAGCATACACCCAGCAAGAAGACATGATCAAGAAGCTATACATGGCAAGAACAATCTCATAGCATGCAAGGATCAACTACAATAAGCTCGGCAAAATTGATTAACATGTAAACAATCTGCCAGGAACATTTTATAGCAAAAGTAGAGCAAGATCGAGTCATGCTAGGGTACTCCATAAGTGCAAACAAAGGCATGGATGGATATAACTTAATAATATCTCAAAATCATTGTCGGTGTCAAAACCGGCAGATCTCGGGTAGGGGGTCCCGAACTGTGCGTCTAGGCCGGATGGTAACAGGAGGCACGGGACACGAAGTTTTACCCAGGTTCGGGCCCTCTTGATGGAGGTAAAACCCTACGTCCTGCTTGATTAATATTGATGATATGGGTGTTACAAGAGTAGATCTACCACGAGATTAGAGAGGCTAAACCCTAGAAGCTATCCTATGGTATGATTGTATGTTCTGATTGTTGTCCTACGGACTAAAACCCTTCGGTTTATATAGACACCAGAGAGGGTTAGGGTTACACAAGGTTGGTTACAAAGGAGGAGATATCCATATACGTATTGCCTAGCTTGCCTTCCACGCCAAGTAGAGCCCCATACGGACACGAGACGAAGTCTTCAATCTTGTATCTTCATAGTCTAACAGTCCGGCCAATGGAGATAGTCCGGCTGTCCGGAGACCCCCTAATCCAGGACTCCCTCAGTAGCCCCTGAACCAGGCTTCAATGACGACGAGTCCGGCGCGCAGTTGTCTTCGTCATTGCAAGGCGGGTTCCTTCTCCAAATTCTGTGTACCTGTCGAAATAATTCCCGGTTCCTTGTGACGGTTTGTACTCCTTGGCTTCTACGCCCAATAATGGCCACTTTCCACGTGTCGAGCGAATGTGAAGAGCCAGGGTGTTTTCACACTTACCCCCCTAGCTATGTAAATGAGCCTCCTATTTAAAAAGACGAGGATTCAGATCCAAATCACATCATCCTCCCTTGCTAAGTCTTCATCGGAGCGTGCCTGACAGAGATCCATTCCACCATGTCCGGTCGATGCAGCTCCTCCTCTCGCACCCCTAGTTCCAAGCCTGGAGATTTGGAGAGATGTTCCATCCCACACAGCAAATTGGTGATGCTTCAGTCCAAGGGATTTCTTCCCCCAGCGTACCTAGTCCCAGTTCGAGCCGGGCTTGCCACCTATAATGGCGGAGAGCAAGCGGAGAGCCGTCCCAATCCCTCCAAGGGAGAGCGGGTATGCCTTGTCCCTTATCTGGTAAGAGGGCTCGGATTCCCAATTCATCCGTTTCTCTGGGGGCTTCTGGAGTTCTATGGCCTCCAGCTGCACAACCTTACGCCTGCCTCCCTGCTGCATATCGTGGGATTCGTAGCCCTTTGCGAGTTATTTTTGGGCTGTGAGGCTCATTTCGCTTTGTGGAAGAAGATGTTCTGCCTTGTGCCCGTTCTAAGAAGGGATCAATATATCAAGTGGGCGGAGCCGAAGTGTGGCGTATTGCTGGGACCGGATACCTATCTAGGACCCCGAAGAAGACGTCCGAAGACTGGCCTTCAGAATGGTTTTATATAGAAGATGTCCCCCTTCCGGACCCTATTCGGATCGGCCTTCCTAAGTTTGACAACGCCCCTTTGAAGAAGCTCCAGAGCTGGCGTCCACGGAGCCCCCTGGAGGAAGACGACCGGGACATTCTTTATCTGATGAGCCGGATAAGCTCTTTAGCTCGATCCGGATTGACCATGATCGAGGTCATGGCTATATGCATTATGCGGGGGGTGCAGCCGCTCCAGTATAGAGGCCACCCCATGTGGGACTTCAACGGGGAGGACGACGCCACCCGCCACGGCCGCAAAGGGCCAGGATCGGCTGGTGACCTAACAAAGATCTTGTCCACTTTGTACAAGGGAGAAGAGGAGGAATTCCTCCGTGTTAACCCACGGGGCGGATTCTCTATGTACAATCCTCCGAGCTGGGTAAGCGGAGACTTTTTCTCGCCCATCCGTTTCGTATTCCCGTAGCTTAAGTATTTATTCTGGCGATTTCATCGCAGGAGTTGCGCCAGGCCGTAAAGGAGGTAAACAGCCCTCCTCCACAGCCTGAGGACCCTGGACGGTCCCTTGACCCGGCCTCCCAGGAGGATCCGGACATATCCGTGGAGCTGATCGACAGGGTTTTTTACCAAGGGAGTAATGACAATACCTTGGTGGCCATTACGGCCGATTACCCTGGGCTAGTTCCAGCCTCACAGGTGACTGAGATTGAAATCCCAGCACTTAAAAAGGGATCCGTCCTTGTGCTCTTTTTTTTTCTGTTGCCGTATAACAGCCGTGTCTTCTTTTCAGGAAAAAGAGCGCTCACCGGACTATGCCCGGAGAGGCTACCAATCGCGCCTCCACAAGCCAGGCTCCAAGGCCGGACTCAGAGGTGGGAACGAGTACAAGGCGTGCGTCGGGTGCTCCTCCAACAGAGGATACGAATAGACTGTCCGCCACCCATTCCGAGGTGGAAACTGCCATGAACCACAGGTGTTGCCGGACTGTTCTTCGTGACGCTTGTTTCTCCCAAGAGGCATTGGATGCCTTCAACTCGGGAGACGCGCACCTCCGTGCCGCTCAAAATGGTCTAGCCAGAGCCACGGAGCAGTATGTAAAAGACATACGGGTGAGAAAATTTGATGATTATATATATCAGTAGCCCCTGAGACTTGAAACAGTTAGGATAACTGATTTAAGGATCATTTGTTATGTAGGTTCTTACAGAAAAGAATACTCAACTGTCCCAGGAGCTGAAAGAGTGCAAAGCCCAACTCCAGGCCGCAATGGCCGCAGCAGGGGAGCCCAAAGAGACCCCCTATGGTATCATATCTGTCAAATGATAAGTATCATATTAGAGTGCGGCTTTATATGCAGATCTGACGATAAAATTGCAGATGACGTTGGAGTGAATCCGGATAAGCAACAGCTCATATGCCAGCTGAAGGCCGGTGAGAGCGTGCTTACAAGGGTGAGGCAGGAGAAGAATGATCTCCAAGATGCCAACACCAAGCTGGGCGTGGAACTAAAAGATGTTCGTGCCCAACTGTCGGACTCTGTTAAGGAGAATCGGCGGCTTCAACGCGGCATATTTAGTAAGTGCTTGAACGAACTTTGAAAAAGAGTTCGGCGAGGAAGCTGGCTGACAGAGTTATGTCTGTATGTATGCTAACAGGTCGTCCTGCCGAGGAGATGCCTAGTTCAACGGGTGATCTTCTTCCCGAGCTCGCACAGTTGCACGAACGAGTTCGGCAGGTGATGCAAGGCGTTGCCCAGGCATTGTGGCCGTCCGTCTCCATACCCGAAGGCCTTGGAGAGCTTGCAGAAAAGCTGAAGGGAGAACGGTGGCGTTTCCGATTATGGAAGATATCATCCTGCCGTCAGGGCGCCAAGGAAGCTTGGGAAATGGTGAAGACATAGTACACGAAGGCTGACCCGAACCACATGGCCGAAGTTGGACCTGTGGGGCCTGATGGCAAGGAGATCCCTGTGAATTTAGTATATGGCCAAGTAGAATTGGCCGCAAAGTATTCCCAATAAGACTGTAGACTAGACAACCTATTGGAAGGCATTGAAGAGGAATTCAACCAGTCAAATTGACTATGTAATTTTAAAGTGACATATATGATGTCTTCTAGCCGGATTGTAGATCATTTGTCATGGCGGACCTTTTCGCTTCAACCTCGGGACCCGACAGTCCGGAGTGTATCCGAATACCCTCTCGGTTATATAAGAACCGGGGCATGCGTGGAGACCAGGCGTAGGGGTCATTAGTGCTTTATCAGACAAGTTCCCAACTAGTTATGTTATATTACATGTGTAGTAAGAAACATCTTCCAGAGAGAATAGTTCCGTTAAGGGTTCCTTTCCCTGGGTAGGCATGCCCTAAAGTGCATGTCCGGACTGCGACAAGAAGCACAGTGAAAACGTCTGGGGGCAGATATGGATAATAAATAAAAGTCATCTTTTGTTCACCGACCGAATATTCCCTTAAGAACGCTAGCTTTCGGCTTCACCCAGTCTGAGATACACGTCCGGCTGACCCGGCGGTAACAATCGCAGAGGTGCTCCCCTTATGCCCTAGCCAAATTAACGGGAACGTAGGGCATAAATACAAGAGCCAGGCAACCCAGCTTGGCCAAAACTTAAGTCATATCGATGCATACAATGGTGAAAAAAGGTACATGCGGAAGTATAACACATGTGTTGGGCGTTGGGCCCAGGTAAATAATTTAAGCTTCTATGAGAGAAGCCCCCAGGTATGAAGAGTGCGGCTAGCATATCTATGATGTATGAATGAGGCACAAGGTGATCCTTGAAGGCCTAGGGAAATAAAAAGAAAGAAAGGGAAACAAGACAGATGATGCATATGCAGAAAATAGACGAAGGGAGGGGACTAACGTAAAGTCCGGAGCTAGGCGTAGAATCTTTGGAGCCTGGCTGCGTTCCATGGGTTCGGCTCAAGTCGACTGGTCGATGCATCCTGCAGTCGGTACGCTCCACCGGTCAGAACTTGGTCGATAATGAAGGGACCTTCCGATTTGGGCTCGAGCTTGTTCTTTTTCTTGTCCGGCAGCCGTAGAACTAGTTCACCAACGTTATAAGTTTTGGCCCGTACTTCTTTGCTTTGGTATCTGCGAGCCTGCTGCTGGTAAAATGCGGAACGGGCTTTGGCTACGTTGCGCTCTTCCTCCAATGTGTCCAGACCGTCCTGCCGATCGAGCTCGGCTTCTCTTTCTTCGTACATGCGCACTCGAGGTGAGTCATGAATTATGTCACAGGGCAGGACTGCCTCTGCGCTGTACACCATAAAAAATGGTGTATATCTGGTACTACGATTCGGTGTGGTCCGCAGTCCCCAGAGTACAGAGTCGAGCTCCTCTACCCAGTGCGTATCGGACTCCATTAGGGAGTGCACTAATCGGGGTTTAATGCCGCTCATTATAAGACCATTTGCTCGTTCGACTTGACCGTTGGTTTGTGGGTGATAGACTGAAGCGTAATCGAGCTTGATGCCCATTTTGCTGCACCAGAGTTTTACCTCGTCGGCCGTGAAGTTCGTGCCGTTATCAGTAATGATGCTGTGGGGGACGCCGTAACGGTGTACAACCCCGGATATGAAATCTATCACCGGTCCGGATTCAGCTGTTTTTACCGGTTTAGCCTCTATCCATTTGGTGAATTTATCCACCATGAACAATAAGTATTTTTTTTCTTGTGGTTCCCCCTTTAAGGGGTCTGACCATGTCAAGCCCCCAGACCGTGAAGGGCCATGTAATGGGGATCGTTTGGAGGGCGGTGGGTGGCATGTGGCTTTGATTTGCAAAGAGCTGGCAACCGGTGCAGCGTTGGACCAAGTCCTGTGCATCTGCCCGGGCCGTTGGCCAATAAAATCATGTGCGGAAGGCCTTGCTTACAAGAGCCGGGGCTGCGGCGTGATGGCCGCCGAGTCCGGCGTGAATTTCTGCCAAAAGATTCTGCCCTTCCTCTTCGGAGATGCACCTTTGAAGGACTCCGGTAGCGCTTTTTTTATACAATTCTCCCTCGTGGACCCTGTAGGCTTTGGATCGCCGCACTATGCAGCGTGCCTCATTGTGGTCCTCCGGAAGTTCCTGTCTAATTAGGTAGGCCAGGAATGGTTCTGTCCACGGGGCAATAATGGCCATTATTTCGTGGGCTGATTGTGTTATTTCGGTGGTGGAGCCTCCGATTGTGTCATAGAGTTCGGTATTGGGTATTTTGGCCGGGTCCGGACTGTTGTTACAGGTGTTCCCTTCCCATGCTACGGATGGCTTGAAAAGCCTTTCAAGAAAAACGTTGGGAGGGACCGCGTCGCGTTTTGCGCCAATGCGGGCAAGGATATCCGCCGCCTGATTGTTTTCCCGGGCCACATGGTGAAATTCGAGCCCCTCGAATCGAGCTGACATTTTTAGGACTGCATTGTGATAAGCGGCCATTTTTGGATCCTTGGCATCAAAGTCTCCATTTATTTGGGATATCGCGAGGTTTGAATCCCCGCGCACCTCTAGGCGTTGAATGCCCATGGATACTGCCATCCGGAGACCATGTAGAAGGGCCTCATATTCGGCTGCGTTGTTGGAGTCCGTATACATTATCTGTAGTACGTATTGAATGGTGTCTCCTGTTGGGGATGTCAAAACGACGCCAGCCCCTAGACCAGCAAACATTTTGGAGCCGTCGAAGTGCATGATCCAGTTTGAATATGTGCCGTACTCTTTAGGGAGTTCGGCTTCCATCCATTCAGCGACGAAGTCAGCCAAAACTTGCGATTTAATAGCTCACCGTGGCTTGTAAGTTATGTCGAATGGGAGGAGCTCAATGGCCCATTTGGCAATCCGGCCCGTCGCGTCGTGGTTGTTTATAATATCGTTAAGTGGTACTTCCAAGGCTACCGTTATCGAACACTCTTGAAAGTAGTGTCGCAGCTTCCGGGATGCCATGAATACCGCGTACGCTATCTTTTGATAATGCGGGTACCGTGATTTGCATGGAGTAAGGACAGTGGACACGTAGTAAACCGGCTTTTGAAGGGGAAATTTGTGTCCGTCCACTTCTCGCTCGACGACAAGCACTGCACTTACTACTTGATGAGTTGCCGCAATGTATAATAGCATTGGTTCGCCAATATTTGGCGCGGCCAGGACTGGGTTTGTTGCCAATATGGCCTTTATTTCGTTGAGTCCGGCCGTGGCGGCGTCCGTCCACTCGAAGTGTTCGGTGCGCCGGAGGAGGCGATAAAGGGGTAATGCCTTTTCTCCCAAGCGGGAGATAAAGCGGCTTAGAGCCGCCACGCATCCAGTTAATTTTTGTATTTGTTTGAGATCTGTTGGGGTAGCCAACTGTGACAACGCTCAAATTTTGGCCGGATTAGCTTCAATACCTCTACTGGAGACAATGAATCCCAGGAACTTACCTGCTGGTACGCCGAAAACGCATTTTTCCGGATTGAGCTTGATGTCATATGTTCGGAGGTTGTCGAATGTGAGCCTCAAGTCGTCTACTAGAGTTTCGACATGCTTGGTTTTAACGACCACGTCATCCATGTATGCCTCCAATGTTTTGCCGATCTGGTTTGCCAGGCATGTCTGAATCATGCGCTGATATGCTGCACCGACGTTCTTTAGCCCGAAGGGCATTGTGTTGAAGCAGAATGGGCCGTATGGTGTGATGAATGCCGTTGCAGCTTGGTCTGGCTCCGCCATTTTGATTTGATGGTAGCCGGAGTATGCGTCGAGGAAACACAATGAGTCATGTCCTGCGGTAGCATCGATGATTTGATTGATGCGGGGGAGCGGGAGGGATCTTTTGGGCAGGCCTTGTTAAGGTCCTTAAAATCGACGCAGAAGCGCCAGGATTTGTCCTTCTTAGGTACCATCACCAGGTTTGCTAGCCAGTCCAGATGTTTTATGTCTCTCATGAATCCGGCCTCCAATAGCTTGGCTAGTTCCCCTCCCATGGCTTGTCTTTTAGGTTCGGAGAAACGTCGAAGAGCCTGCTTCACTGGCTTGAATCCTTTTAGGATATTTAGGCTGTGTTCAGCCAGCCTGCGTGGGATTCCTGGCATGTCTGAAGGGTGCCAGGCAAAAATGTCCCAGTTCTCGCGTAGGAACTCTCGTAGTGCGGCGTCGACATCAGGGTTTAATTGTGCCCCGATGGAAGCTGTTTTTGTAGGGTCTATTGGATGGACTTGGAATTTGACTATTTCGTCCGCCGGCTTAAAGGAGGTGGACTTGGATCTTTTATCGAGTATCACATCGTCCCTGTTCCCCGTGGAGCGCAGCGCAGTTAGTTCTTCGGCTGCTAGGGCTTCGGATAGTGCCTCAAGGGCCAGTGCAGCTGTCTTATTTTCGGTGCGGAGTGCTATGTCCGGATCACTAACAAGAGTGATGATTCCGTTGGGCCCGGGCATTTTGAGCTTCATGTACCCGTAATGGGGTATGGCTTGGAAGATTGTAAATGCCTCCCGCCCTAGTAGAGTGTGGTATCCGCTGCTGAACGGGGCAACTTGGAATGTAATTTCTTCGGACCTGTAGTTATCCGGCATGCCGAATACCACGTCTAGTGTGATTTTTCCAGCGCAGCGTGCTTCCCGATTGGGGATGATTCCTCTAAAGGTTGTGCTGCTTTGCTTAATGCGGCTCCAGTCTATTTCCATCTTTTGAAGAGTTTCCTCATAGATGAGGTTTAATCCGCTGCCGCCGTCCATGAGTACCTTGGTGAGTCGAAAGCCGTCCACAATTGGACTGAGGACCAGTGCGGCTGGCACTCGGGCTGTTCGGAATTTAGGTTCGTCACTGGCATTGATGGTAATAGCCGTGTCGCTCCAAGGATTTGTTTCTTCTATGTGGCAGATTTCGGACGTGCTGCGGAGTGTTCGTTTCCGTCTATTATTTGACGCGAAGGTCTCAAAGACCGTTAAGACCGTATTGTTGTCCTCGGGGTGGTGCTCTGTGGTTTTTGGGAGGAGTAGATCCTCGCCACTTTTGGCCACCTGCCGGAGTATCCAGCATGCTTTAAGGCTATGCGTTGGTACTGCATCCACTGTACTACGAATTTTGCAGGGTCCGTTGGGCCATCCCTCCAGTACGGTTCCTTGCCCCGTAGAGGGCTTTTGCTTTTTGGTAGTTAACCCAGGTGTATTGTGATAATGCACCCTTTTATTTCGGACTAGGTTTGTATTCAGGGCCGGATTATCCCAAAATTTTGTATCGGTTTTCTAGGCGCTTTCCATCGCACAGTTTCGTACTATGGACACCAAGTCGGCAAAGCGTGTAATTTCGCGATGAATTATGGCGTTGAGGATTCCCTTGTCCGTGCAATTATTGCAGAAGAGTGAAATTGTGTCTTCCTCACGGCAGTCCTTTATCCTGTTCTTGACCAGGAGGAATCTGGCCCAGTAATGGTGTACTGTTTCTTCAGGCTCTTGCCTAATTTGGGACAGATCGCGCATGTTTGGGTGGGTGGGTGGAATTGAATCCGAATCCTCACCCAATCTGAGGCTCAGTGGCCAAGGAGTTTCCGAACTCGAAAGTTTGGATTCCTGGATGTTTTTCGGTAAATCTAGCCCGTTGCCTGATTCTGGGTTCAGGCTTTGAGTGACATCCTCCCCTCCACGGGTATCCGGCTTGGAGGGATCAGGAATCCGGTCGTAGCTAGTCCTTAAGATAGATGAAGGGTTGTCGCATTGTTCTTCCACCACTGTGACGTGATGGGTGACCTGGGGAGAGTTAATTTCTCTCAGATCGGGTTTAAGCCCAATCTGATCGTAGTCTGCAGCGACTCCCAGGGCGGCAATACGATCCAAAAGCTCGTTCAGGGAAGAGAGCTCCATTGGATCTAACTTCTCGGCGAGTTCCGAGTTGATGTGAAGATTGCTTTCGATGACCCGAGAAGTCATCGTCGGCGCAGCGGCCGAACAGGCGTTCATAAGAAAACCACCTAGCCGGAGAGTTTGGCCGATAGCCAGAGCTCCTTCAGCGATAGTTCCGTTTTTAAAGACGGGACGAGACATCCTTCCTGGTGGCGATGGCACAGCGGAACTCTCAATGAAAGCACCAATGTCGGTGTCAAAACCGGCGGATCTCGGGTAGGGGGTCCTGAACTGTGCGTCTAGGCCGGATGGTAACAGGAGGCAAGGGACATGAAGTTTTACCCAGGTTCGGGCCCTCTTGATGGAGGTAAAACCCTACGTCCTTCTTGATTAATATTGATGATATGGGTGTTACAAGAGTAGATCTACCACGAGATCAGAGAGGCTAAACCCTAGAAGCTAGCCTATGGTATGATTGTATGTTGTGATTGTTGTCCTACGGACTAAAACCCTTCGGTTTATATAGACACCGGACAGGGTTAGGGTTACA